>NC_090265.1:820379549-820679549 GCF_040414725.1 Anabrus simplex | reverse complement strand
TAATCCGTGAACACTCTTCGTCTTTTTTCGGCGGTGCGCGGGGGCGGGGGGTGGCGAATAGTGGAGAGTCCCAGGGCTAAAACTATGCCCTTTTACTAATCTGTTTCCTAGGAGCAACCGATATGTCGGAACATCTCAATTCACTGCCAGAGGAGAAGCCCCATCTTCGCTGCTAATTTGGAATTAAATGAATGTAGAATTTAATAAAAGTGAAGAGGAAGAAGCTTTTCTTAAGAAACAGCTCTTTTCAGGGTTGACTTTTGAGTTATATAGTGAATTGTGGTGCTATAATTTGAAATAGGCTTAATTTGTAATTCTAGACCAGGTCATACTGCTGCTACTGTTACCACTACTACTACTAAGCGAGCCTCTGCCGTAAGTGTGCACACAGCTCATTCAAAAGAGTGCATCAGAGTAGGGATCGAATAGCTGGAATACTATGATGAACCAGTGTGTTACGTACCTGCAGTATCAGAAAATGTATGAACCAGAGGAGTGGCATGCTAAAGAAGAAAGTTTTCCAACTCCCCAGCTATTTCCCGCCAATGTTCAGTCAGGCTGTTATATTCGATACGCAGTAGTAATCCCATCTATCGCAGTTGAGCGGCACCATTAGAAACGAAGAAATCACAACAAACAATGGTCAATGTAAAGTTATTGTTGATCAGTAACAAATAATGGTCAATGTAAAGTTATTGTTGATCAGTGTTATGTGCTTTCGATATTGTAGGCCTTCTGAAATACCACTCTTATCATAGTCAGTACAGTAAAACTGAATGAAACATAAATGATCGGAAATTGTGTTGTCTATAACATTTGTTATGTAGTACTTTTCAATAGCACCAATAACATAGGTACCGGTATTTAAAAATTAAATTTTAGGCACCTTCCCCTAAACTACCATTTCATCTCGGGCGAATAAAATTATTTACAGCCTAGACTGTAGTTTCTTATTCCTTGACTCTATATAGTGGTTTTCATTAAATTCTGTTAACCCATTTTCTCGTAGCTCGCCGCTGATATGGACTTAGGAACAAAAATGCAAATTCGTTAATATCTGTGTTATCAGAGCCGGTACGGTAAAAATGTATAAGACATAATTGATTGGAAATTTAATTCTATATAACTTTAGTTATATAGTATTTATCAATAGGACCACTACTAATATAAATATTCGATAATTAAATTTAAGGCCTTCCCCTAAACTAACATTTCACTCAGCATGAATAAAATGATTTATAGCCTAGATTGTAGCAGCTCATCCCCCAACTTTACATACCGATTTTCATTAAATTCTCTTCAGCCGTTTTCTAGTGATGCGTGTACATACAAACAGACAGACAGACAGACAGACAGACAGACAGACAGACAGACAGACAGACAGACATTACGGAAAAGTAAAAAGTACATTTTCTTCTTACTATGGACATGACCGATACAGAAATACAATTATTTTCAAATTCTGAGCAATGTACAGACAAAATTCTTATTTTATGTATATAGATTAGTTAGAAAGCAATATTAGATTTTCTAACTCCATACCTGTAACTAGGTTAGGTCGAAGCACAGCTACCCTGGACCTGATATCAACAGCGACCACAATCTAGCAGAAGCTAAGTGTAATATTAAGCTCAGGAAGAGTGCAAAAGCAGTCTGACATAAATGGTATGTGCAAAAATTGTACGAAGTTGACACAGAGCATGAATATGTAGAGGAGACAAATCAGAAGACAGGAATTCTTGGTAATAGTGTTCAATGGGATGGAATAAAGTATGCAACAATGCAACTGCTGGAACAGTATTAGGAGAAAACCAATTAGAATTAACAAAAACCAAGGATGACCCCAGAAATATTACAACTCATTAATGAAGGAAATAAGGAGAAAGAGAAAAGAGGTGTGGGGAATTACAAAGAGATTTGAAACCAAATTACTGCAAAATACTGTGATGCAAAGGATGACTGGATGAAAGTCACCAGTGAAAATAAAATACAAAGACATGATCAGTGGAGGGATGGATAAAGCATAGTACAGCATCAGGTCTCCGCAGTACAAACTAAGAGCACGATTGTCGAGAACAAGAATGGAAATCATTAGCCGAAAATAAAGAATTCTCTGAATGTCCAACTCGTTGGCTGAATGGTCAGCACACTGGCCTTCAGTTCAGAGGGTCCCGGGTTAGATTCCCTGCTGGGTCAGGGATTAATTCTTCTGGCTCGGGGACTGGGTGTACATGTCCATCCCAACACTATCCTCATCATATTCTGACAACATACCACACTACCAACCACCACAGAAACATGCAAGAGTGCTTACATCCCTCCATATAGGGTTGGCGTCAGGAAGGTCATCTGGCCACAAAACAGGGCCAAATCCACATGTGCGACACAATTCACACCCGCGACCCCACAGGTGTGGAAAAAAGCGCTAGGAAAAGAAGAAGAGTTATGTGAATGTTGGAAAGAGTACATTGAATATATGTATAATGGAGGGAATGTAAGAAATACTACTATGTACATCAAAGAGGAATTAGAAGTTGACAGATAGGGCTCACCAATCACACTGGCCAAATTTAATTCACAGACCGTTATGAGACAGGCATAACTCCTCCTTACTTCATCCAAAGCATAACTGTTGCACTACCCAAGAAACCTATGTTACTAATTCTTCTGTTTACAGAACTCTCTTTTCTATCGCTTGCTTCATGCACAGTTAAGATGCCTGTTTGCGCACTCTGATCACTCCTATTTCTGCATGTTATGAGTTAGGGCTAAAAAGCTGCCTAACAGGTAGAAAGTTACTTGACCAATTTTACAACATGCAACCGCACACGAACTCTAGATTATAGTTTATTAATTATGCACTTCCTATTTCGGGTACTGGCTATTTCTCCAGGCTACAACTATTAATATTGTTCGATACTACATATTCTGAAACAGATTCTTTGTATGCTTTATGCGAGTTCACGGCACAGCCTCCTTCGCGTCCAACTTCCACAGCGAGGAAGAATAAACAACCCCACTTTCCACTAAGCGCTCCCTTTCTATCAGTTTAGACAAAGACACCACACAAGGGTAACCCCCACACACTCTATTCCTCTGTGTAGATAAGAGCTTGGTTCCCACGGTCATTCCGATCGAGTCATATAACGAAAGGCGATGAATGTTAACACATCAGATCAGACCAGAGCACTCAGTAAATTGTGATGAAATTTTCTATCATTTTGGTCTCTTTGAATTTCGTTCATAGGAGTAGTTATCATCCTAATTTCATAACTGCCTAGGCCTGTCGCACTCCTCTGGGACAATGATTAATGACTGACAGATGAAATGAAATGATAATGGAGTGTGTTGCTGGAATGAAATATGACAGGGGAAACAAGAGTACCCGGAGAAAAACCTGTCCTGCCTCTGCTTAGTCCAGCACAAATCTCACATGGAGTGACCGGGATTTGAATCACAGAACCCAGTGGTGAGAGGCCGATGTGCTGCCGCCTGAGCCACGGAGGCTTGGTACTCATGACAACAGACCTTGAAAAATGAGTGATGACATTAAAAGCAGTATCCATGAACATAAGTTACACAAAATTTTCCAAAGCAACCAAGTTATTATAATCATCACTCAAATTCAAAAGAATGTTTACATCCTGACTTGAATATTGCTAGAATGCATTCAACGTACCTTGAATATTGGTAGTATCCAGAGTCACCAATAAAGCTTAATTCTTTCTGTAACATCTTCATTAATGATTTTAAATTAGGATTTGATATGCCTAGTTCAGATTCTTGTTTCATATGTAACAAATTTTAGATACAGACAATATCTGCAGAAAATGAAGCAGAAGACAGGTGCATAAGTGTGGATAGCAAGTTGCATCACTGACAAGCTGAAAAAAGGATATGAAGCATTACTCCAAGATATGCCTATTGGTGAAGAAACTCCTTGGTGTAGATTTACAGCAGGTTTTGTTCTGTCTGACAATCACTCACTCCCACATATCCTACCAGCGTCAATATGCTATATACAACTTTGCGATCAGTAATGCCTCAGGAGCCTACACAGTGAATCTCTGGCTTGAGAGCATTGTCAAAAGAGGTTCAAGGGAAATAGTTTCATGTTTGTCCCACTATATGCAAGAACATTACCAACCTTTAGTTGCTGGTAAGGACAGGAAACTTATAATCTGGTCCAGCTGTTGAGATGGACAAAACAACAACTGGCAAATGGTAGCATTTCTTTAGTATTTAGTGAGACTGAAATATTTCAGTGAAGTCAATCAGAATTTCCTGTGTAGTGGCCATGTGACAGGAATTTCACACTGATAGGAAAAAGGAAGAAGGAAGAAAGTATGTCCTGTATATGTTCCTGAACAATGTTATTGAGTCAGCTCAACTACACTTGGAAACTGATTTGGATATACAACATTCTTATAATTTTGAAATGTAATATAGCTCATTATTAAAAAAATTAGAGCACATTTTCTAGATGTTTCAGTTCTGGAACAAAATCTGAAGAAAAATACTGATTGCAAAATAACATTGGTTATCTTCAGACAACTCTACCTTTCTTTGATTATCAAAAAGGGACAACATACTAGAGCACTTGAGGGTGTTTGGTACCACTAAACATAAAAGTGGCAAAAGTAATATGTATGAACCATCCAAATCATTCCACCAGAGCAACTCCATCCAGCATATGAATATATTCTTCCAAAGAGTAAGGAGAAGAAAGCTAATTAATGTTATTTGCTTTACGTCCCCGTAACTACTTTTACAGTTTCCGAGAGACACAAAGGTGCCGGAATTTAGTCCTGCAGGAGTACTTTTACATCTCAATAATTCTACCATTACAAGGCTGACGTATTTGAGCGCCTTCAAGTACTGCCGGAATGAGCCAGAATCGAACCTGCCAAATTGGGGTCAGAAAGCCAGTGCCTCAACCGTCTGAGCCACTCAGTCCAGCAAGAGAGATGAAAACTGATCTGTTGGCCATGTGTGACTTTTTGGAACCTCAGTACAGATAGTTCTACCAGAACTTAAAGGTGTAAGAACACAGTCTTTCTATTGTGACTGCTAGAAAAGAAGTGTGTACCGGTAATTATTCTCTGTTCAGGGAAGAATAAATTTTTCAATGTACCTAATTTAGGCAAAGAGAAAGTCAACAATGTTATTTTGTATTAATACAGGATAATAATATAATGTTTATAGGGTTTAGGTATACAGTGTCACAGTACTGATATTCTACTACACTTGAAAAACTGAATTAGATATGTAATATTTTTATCATTTTGAAGTGTTATAAAGGTACATAGGCCTAATGATTTATAATTTGAGCTGTTGAACATTATTATTATTGTTGTTTGCATCTGCTATCTCAATAAACTTGTTATATTAATAAAACAAGAGACTGAATGCTGAAAGGCATAATGGTCTGTAATGTTAATGTATAATATTATTATTATTATTATTATTATTATTATTATTATTATTATTATTATTATTAACAGCTTTACTGGCCACACTGGACCACTTGAGTCATTTAGTTCTTGTGATCTGCCCAGATTTTTTCATTTATTCCGATTGTAATTTTCTCAATTTGTCTGAAATCACTATAGTCCTGTGTGTCATTTCAGGTGAAAATTTGTGTCTTAAGAAGGGTGTTCATTTTATTTGTTCTTTGTATCTGCTATCTCAATGAACTTGTTATATCAATAAAAGAAGAGTAATTAAACAACATGAAATTATTTTTCTGTGCATGTTTGTGTACACAGGGTGTCCCAGGAGGAATGGTCAATATTCAGGGATATGACAGGAACGATTGTTTGAAGCAAAAATACTTCATGTGGACATATGCCCTATTCCGAATGGTTTCCGAGATAGAACACATTTAATGCACATTTGTTTTTGGGCTAGTAGCACGCACGTGCGTGTCTTACCCACCCAACCTCTTTGACGTTCTGTTCTAGCCCAACCTACCTCAGTGCTTACAACCTCTTACCTTGGGATATCTTTCTGTCATTAATCTAGCCCATGGAACGTGCAGTTGTCTTGGTATGTTGCGAGTGAAGTAGTGCAAAGGATTTAGAGTGTATCAGAGAGAAGCATTGGTTAACCGTGTTTGTACACACACTGGCTAACATGCCACACATATGCACTAATGAAGAATATGCAGATATGGTGTATGTTTATGGCTTCTGCAATGGTAGTGTTCCTGCTGCTGTTGAGGAATACCACCAGCGCTTTCCGACACACTGAATTTCTGATGGTAGGGTGTTTACCAGAGTTTTCAGCACAATGCGCGAAACAGGTATTCTTCAAAGTTCACATTTTTCTTCTGAACATATAGTTCATCAACCTGTGCAGGAACAGCAACACATTGTTGAAATGGTGCAGAGTAGTCCTACTACCAGCACATAGCAACTTTCTGCACGCATCAATGTCACGCGAACATGTGCATTACAAGATATTATAATAATTCCGTATTGATGGTTTTCACTTTACAGTGGTGAAAAAATGAGTGTATCCTCTTTATTCAATACATTATATATTCCATCATTAGATGGAGTAATCAAATTCAAACATGTTTCACCTTGTTTGATCCATCTTCAGTGCAAAAAGGGGTGGGTGAAATAATTTACATAATGTAAGCTTTAAAATGCCAAAAAACATAATGAAAGAACATATGAAAACACAAAAGAGAGCCTAGACAGAAATTAAATTAGCACAATATACAATATTTACATCATCATGTGGAGCAAAAAACAACTCACTGCGACAGAATTCAGTGAAAAGGGGTTAATACAAAAACATAATTAAAACTAAAAACTGTGTTAACATAAGAAGAAAAGAAATGAAAACAAATGATACAGATGGAAATGAACAATAAGTGCCATAGTGAGGTTGTGGACCTCTTAGTTTACAAAATATTGGTTTTGTAAAATATTGGTTTTGTAACAATACAAAATAGGATGAAATCACTGTTGAAAATTCAGGCAGAAAATCTATCTTTGTAGAAACCCATAACATCGAATTGGCTAGGAGGGGAGCGGGAGTGAACAAGTTTGAGAAAACCAAGCCTGACATAACGTGCAGGCGAAAAGCCTGTGACAAGGAGAAACATTGATGAAATTTAATGTTTCAGAACAGCAGCATTCTCAATATCATCTCAATGCTGCTGAAACTTTAAATTTCATCGGTGTTTCTCCTTGTCACAGGCTTTTCGCCTGCATGTTATGTCAGGCTTGGTTTTCTCAAACTTTTTCGTTTCCACTCCCCTCCTAGCCAATTCAATGTTATGGGTTTCTACAAAGACAGATTTTCTGCCTGAATTTTCAACAGTGATTTCATCCTATTTTGTATTGTTACAAAACCAATATTTTGTAAACTAAGAGGTCCACAACCTCACTATGTGCACTTATTGTTCATTTCCATCTGTATCATTTGTTTACATTTCTTTTCTTCTTAGGTTAACACAGTTTTTAGTTTCAATTATGTTTTTGCATTAATGTTTTTGTATTAACCCCTATTTCACTGAATTCTGTCGCAGTGAGTTTTCTTTTTTTTTTTTTCTTTTGCTCCACATGATGATGTAAATATTGTATATTGTGCTAATTTAGTTTCTGTCTAGGCTCTCTTTTGTTTTTTCGTATGTTCTTTCATTATGTTTTGGGGCATTTTTGAGCTTTTATAATGTAAATTAGTTCACCCCCCGCCCCTTTTCACTGAAGATGGCTCAAACGAGCCAAAACATGTTTGAATTTGATTACTCTGTCTAATGATGGAATATATAATGTATTGAATAAGGAGGATACACTCATTTTTTCACCATTGTAAAGTAACATGTGCATGGTGAACATTATAGGCAGAAACTTGTACCCATTTCAAAACATCAAACAGGTTGGGTAGGTAATCAGTCAATCAATCACTACTGATCTGCATTTAGGGCAGTCGCCCAGGTGGCAGATACCCTATCTCTTGTTTTCCTAGCATTTTCTTAAATGATCACAAAGAAATTGGAAAATTATTGAACATTTCCCTTGGCAAGTTATTCCAATCCCTAACTCCCCTTTCTGTAAACAAATATTTGCCCCAGTTGGTCTTCTTGAATTCCAACTTTATCTTCATATTGTGATCTTTCCTACTTTTAAAGACACCACTCAAACTTATTCGTCTACTGCTGTCCTCACACGCCATCTCTCCTCTGACAGTTCAGAACATACCATTTAATCGAGCAGCTCGTCTCCTTTTTCCCAAATCTTCCCAGCCCAAACTCTGCAACATTTTTGTAATGCTACTCTTTTGTCAGAAATCACCCAGAACAAATTGAGCTGCTTTTCTTAGGATTTTTTCCAGTTCTTGAATCAAGTAATCCTGGTGAGGGTCCCATACACTGGAACCATACTCTAGATGGGGTCTTACCAGAGACTTATATGCCCTCTACTTTACATCCTTACTACAACCCCTAAATACCCTCATGACTATGTGCAGAGATCTGTACCCTTTATTAACAATCATATTTATGTGATTACCCCAATGAAGGTCTTTTCTTATATTAACATCTAGGTACTTACAATGATCCCCAAAAGGAACTTTCACCCCATCAATGCAGTAATTAAAACTGAGAGGACTCTTCCTATTTGTGAAACTCACAACCTGACTTTTAACCCCGTTTTAACCACCGTCCATCTCACAACACTATTGAGGTCACCCTGCAGCCGCTCACAATCTTGTAACTTATATATTACTCTGTACAGAATAACATCATCTGCAAACAGCCTTATCTCTGATTCCACTTCTTTACACATATCATTGATATATATAAAAAAACATAAAGGTCCAATAATACTGCCTTGAGGAATTCCCCTCTTAATTATTACAAGGTCAGATAAAGCTTCGCCTACTCTAATTCTCTGAGTTCTATTTTCTAGTAATATAGCCACCCATTTAGTCACTCTTTTTTCTAGTCCAATTGCACTCATTTTTGCCAGTAGTCTTCCATGACCTACCCTATCAAATGCCTTAGATAGGTCAATTGCAATACAGTCCATTTGGCCTCCTGAATCCAGGATATCTGCTATATCTTGCTGAAATCCTACAAGCTGAGCTTCAGTCGAATAACCTTTCCTAAACCCAAACTGCCTTCTGTCAAACCAATTATTAATTTTGTAAACATGTCTAATATAATCAGAAAGAATGCTTTCCCAAAGCTTACATACAATGCATGTCAAACTGACTGGCCTGTAATTTTCAGCTTTATGTCTATCACCCTTTCCTTTATACACAGGGGCTACTATAGCAACTCTCCATTCATTTGGCATAGCTCCTTCAACCAAACAATAATCAAATAAGTATTTCAGATATGGTGCCATATCCCAACCCATTGCCTTTAGTATATCCCCAGAAATCTTATCAATTCCAGCTGCTTTTCTAGTTTTCAACTCTTGTATCTTACTGTAAATGTCATTGTTATCATAGGTAAATTTTAATACTTCATTAGTGTTACTCATATCCCCTATCTGGACATTAGCCTTGTAACCAACAATCTTTACATACTGTTGACTGAATACTTCTGCCTTCTGAAGATCCTCGCATACACACTCCCCTTGTTCATTAATGATTCCTGGAATGTCCTTCTTTGAACCTGTTTATGCCTTAAAGTACCTATACATACTCTTCCATTTTTCACTAAAATTTGTATGACCACCAATTATGCTTGTCATCATGTTATCCTTAGCTGACTTCTTTGCTAGATTCAATTTCCTAGTAAGTTCCTTCAATTTCTCCTTACTTCCATAATCATTTCTAACTCTATTTCTTTCCAGTCTGGACATACATGCACCCCACTAATCCAAAAACAAATGTATATTAAATTTATATCTCAGAAACCATTCAGAATAGGGCATAGGTCCATATGAAGTTTTTAGCTTCAAATGATTGTTCCTGTCATATCCCTGAATATTGACCATTCCTCCTGGGACATCCTGTACATAAATTATATCACTGATACTCTTTCCTATAAATTAGCTTAAGAGGATTATGCAATGTTATTCTGGGAAGGTATTCAGTTGGTCAATACAATTTAATATGACTATTCTTCTGTTGAGGTAATATCATTCCTTAAACATGTTTGTATGTTTATGAATGGCAGCTTAATATTCTGAATAGACCTTGTATTATAAAGAGAACTTGAGATTGTATTAAAGCAAACTTTGTTGCAGGTTCCAGGACCATTACACGTCGCTGCTCATAATGGAAATCTGGAAATCGTTTCGTTACTCCTTGAACGAGGGGTGGATGTTCACAGTAAAACAACATATGGGTATACACCTCTGCACATGGCATCACTGAAAGGACAGGCTGAATGTCTGTTGAGCCTTCTGCAAAATGGTGCTGAGGTTAATGTGTTAAGTGCCGATGGCTTTACAGCTCTACACATAGCAGCTATGGATGGGTTTCCAGACTGTGTAAGCGTGTTACTAGACAATGGTGCAGATGTCGACATCAAATCTGACGATGGCTTCACCGCCCTCTACATGTCATCAGAAGGTGGTCATTCAGATTGTGTGAAGGTGCTTACAGAACAAAAGGCAGATGTGAATATGAAATGTACTGGAGACTGCACGGCTCTTCACGTTGCCATCAATAACCATCATACAGATTGTGTTCAACTTCTCCTTCAGTCATCAGTGGATGTTAATATAAGAAACAATCAGGGATGCTCAGCTCTGCACATTGCAACAGAGAATGGTTATAGAGACTGCATCAGACTGCTTCTTGCTTGCAATGCTGAAGTAAATGTGAAATACGATAAAGATATTACACCTGTCTACTTAGCAGCTAAGAATGGAGACGCTGAAAGTCTGAAATTGATGATTGACCATGGAGCAGAAATTAATTCACAAACATCAGAAGGGCTTACACCCCTGCATGTAGCTTCCCTCAGTGGACATACAAAATGTGTAGAACTCTTACTACAGAATGGAGCAGAGGTGGATTCAAAATGTGGTGGAGGATTTACTCCTCTTTCCTTGGCTTCACAGAATGGTCACACAGACTGTATTGAGATGTTATTACACTCTGGAGCTGATGTGAACACAAGGAGTTCTGAAGGGTACACACCTCTCCATATTGCAGTTCAAACCAATCATAAAGACTGTGTGCAACTTCTGCTGAAACATCATGGTAATGTCAATACCCAGTGCAAGAAAATGTGGACTCCCCTTCACATAGCTGCTGAGACTGGTAACAGAGAATGTGCCCTAACTCTTCTGGAACATGATGCTAATATCTTGTTAAGGACAATAAATGGCTCAAGCCCCCTTCACATAGCTGCACAGAATGGGTTTGTAGACTGTACTCAGCTACTTATTGACAAAGGTGCTGATGTAAATGCCAGAAATATGGGTGGTTATACGGCACTCCATCGTGCATGTCAGAAAGGCTACAAAGACTGTGCTGAGGCTCTTGTAGCTCATGGAGCGAGTATTGATGCTCCTAGTTCAGAAGGGGCTACTGCATTGCACATGGCAATAGTGTATGGCTTTGTTGATATTGCAAAGTTCCTGATAACAAAAGGAGCAAACATCCATGTGAGGACAAATTATGGACTAACCCCACTGTACGTGGCAGCAGGGAAGGGATCCAAGGATTTAGTAGAGTTCCTCATTATGGCAGGAGCAGATGTGAATGGTTCAAGTGGTAAGGGGAACACTCCACTTCATGTAGCTTCAGAGGTAGGAGCATCAGAATGTGTGAAGTATCTCATAATAGCTGGAGCAGATGTAACCATAGCTGGGGAAGGAGGTCGTACAGCATATGAAGTGGCCTTAATGGCAGGTCACTCTGAGTGCATTAATATTCTTTCAGAATACATAGACTGAAGTAATATTTTATAAAAATCACTCCCTGTTATACCCACCATTGAAAAGTTAGTGTTCTTCCAATTACAGAAAGTATATTTTTGTAATCACTTCTGCTGAGCATTTCTGAATTTTAAAATATGACCATTTTTGGCCTTATATTGGTCCGTATTGACTAAGCTCATGGAAATAACTACATTGGGTTGTTGATGGGTCAGCCCTGTCAATATTTATTATAATCTCGTTAATTAATCACTGATCGTACATGTTTCGATAAATGGCCACACTCTTCTTCAACAATAATAAATCGTAAGCAAAATCTACTTACTATCTAAGACCATTTATCATTGATTACATGTTCGGCCCCTTTAAACAACAAGCATCAATCAGCAAGATTACAATTAAAACATTAATTGCTAAAAATCTTTATCTTAACACTTATCCAATGTCCACTAAAAGTTGCTGCATCTGTTCTTGCATTCTGAATCAAATTCAAGGGGATTGGGACCAGGAGCAGATCCAGACGGAGGGAACATACAACATGAAAACATTACAGTACCTGGGAAGAAGCCTTGACATGAAGTATGTGTATAAATGTTACATATCCAATCCAAGAACACAATTTTAGTATACATATTACCAAACCTCACTTTGAAATGTACGGATGTGAATTGATTCCTATGTAACTTCTTTGTTTTAGTAACATGATCTCTTGTCATGTACATTATAAACAGAGAAAAATGTTTTTTTATTGTTTGTAATTTATACTTTACACAAAGTGTTTAGGCTCAATAGTGACATAAAAGTATGTTCTGGAAAGTTTGTGTATATACAAAAATGATTTGCCAGCATCTATGCATGAAGTCAAAGGGAAAGGAAATTGCTACTTTGTTATTTTGAGAAAAATATCTTCTATAGATAGAGTATCTACATCTTCTAACTTTATATTACACAAAAATATTCTTAAAAATTGCTTTTTTTTTTTTTCTTTTTTTAAAGACGAGCATGCTGTTTATGGAGGACAAGTATGTGGAAAAAAATTTAATATAATCCTTGGTTCTCCACTCTGCTGCTGATTGGGATAATGTAGTAGTGAAAATGTGCAAATGAAGAAGTAAAAGTACTTTCATCAGCAAAGCATCACTGGTTAATTCTGGACATCCAGCATTCCAAAACAGAACACTATACTACTATTTTTTTTTAACTGCTTCCTTAACTTAAAGGCTGCCTAATATACAAAGCATATCAAAAAATCATTTTCAAGTTTTACATAAATTTTAACATGGAAATGACATTGATCACTTTAGATATAATGGGTATTTGAATAAAAAATTAATTTAAAAAATGGAAAAGGGCAACAAAAGAGGTGAGATATTAGATATCAATCCTGATAACTATACAAGTGATGGTGTAGAATGGCAATGGACACCTTTACCACTGACCTTCCTATGTCTCAAAGTACTGGATGGCATTACCAGCTTTATGCAGACACTCACAACAAAAATTTGGAATGGTCCCACGAGCACCAATGACCAGCCCAATTCAGGTTATATTCAGTGGCGTGCAGTGAACACATTCATTACCCCAGCTGCAAAAGTGTATTTTAAATGTAAGCAATCTTAGTCCTCGCTACAGTCCATCAAGTCAGCATTACAGTACCATTTTATAAGGCTGCATTTTTTGTGGAAAGGTCTACCTGATAAAGGTCTTAAAGAATATTTTCAACCACACACTCGCACATATTTCCAAATTGATATTCACAGCAGTGACGACACCATCATAACTTAATCTATAGCAGATTTTAAACAATGTACTAACAGTGTCGCCCGGTGACTTTTCGTGATAGTACAGTCATGGTTTTCACAAAAATACACTGGGACTATTTGTTTTTAACTTTAAAAGCCTAACCTAAACTGAATCAGCAAAGTTTAACTGGTATTTTACCGTTGCCAAACTTTTATAGTTTCACTTGCTTACTGAGTGTAGGCACATCAACGACAAACGAGGGGAAATATTCACCACGACGTATAACACATGTTATATTAATGAAGAATGCCATATAACTTGTGAAACCTTCACCTATAATCCAAGAGGAACACTACAAAAGTTCACTATATACCATTGCAGACAACCAAATACTGTACATAATTATTTTACTTTGCACTTAATTTTGTGTTCATACTGGGCAACCTAAATATTTTTCTGTGGTTATCGGAAAACATGCTACACGTGCCATCAGTGAATTGCTCGAAAAAACTTTATACATTCCGAAATCCAAAAATAAAATAAATTCTTCTGTATTACAATTGATTTCATAAACTGGCTCTATTTTTATTAGCAAGATGATGTGCAAGTGGCTATACGGTTAACATGTTGATATTTTTCTTGTAGCCTCCAGCGTGTGGCGCTGAACTCTTCGAGTGTCAAGTATTAAAACTAACATGCTTTACCTAAGTTAGCTGGCCTGTCGCCGCAAATTGCTGTCAGGGTGGGCCCACAGCCCCACCATGATCCCAGGACAGAGAAGCTTCAAGTGCATGCGTCATCCAAGCGACTTAAATTTCGCTGGGGTAGCCCACTTTCGTGCCAGCAAGGAAACCCAGCTCACTGGAGAAGTTGAACTGCGGTAGTGTGAGTGGATTGTCGAGACAGCTGAACTTGGCTTGGCTTAGATCTTCGCAGCTTTTTAAAAATTTTAAAAAGTGTTCTAAGGAATAATAATACAAAGTTCTTTACCCTAGCAGCGCTGGTGTAGATGGGGTTCAGTGCATGCCACCGGTTACATTTCTGTTTGTAATATGGCACAGTAGGCACATAAATGGCTCTCTTCTCTTCATTGACCTTTTTAGGTGTTCTGAGCCAACTTCAGAATGCACCATTGGATTCAGAAGGTACCCTTATGCGGACCCAGCTTTAAAGGCTATTACGTCAATCCACCTTGTCCTTTCTTATGTAGTGATTCCTGATGCTGCTCATAGGTGATGTATCTGGCATTCTGAAAAGAGAGACAGCTAGCATGTGGTGGATGGTGTGATGACAAATATTCTGTAGTGCTTCACCACGTGGGCAGAAACCTAGGACGTGAGATAGGGTTTTGATCTCGCCATGGCAACACCAACAACAGATACCATCCTGGTTTAAACCCAGCACAGCTCGCATTGCAGTCACAATGCATGTTCTTTTAATCTGGCAGGATATGCGCTCTCTGGCGAGATGCAAGGATGTGCGATGGGTGAAAATTACCCACAAGCAAAAATCCTCCTTAATTCTAAATTTCAATTATTGGAAACCATGTAAATGATGATATATTTATGTAGTAAATTAATTGTAATAGTTTCAGAGTAATTATGGCAATGTGGAACTTGTGATGATAAGAATGGATATTGAAATATTCATGTTCTCATATTGCTTACACATACACTCTTATCACTCACTAGTTTATATAACATTGTTTATATTAGACACACATTTTCTGTATCAAAAGAGTCACATATGATACACGCCCGTTGGGTATAGGGGGAAGACTAGAGAGTAACCACTGTAGAGGATGTTCAAAGATCAGACTTGATTACATTTCACTCCTGGTACATTACCTTTTGCTCATTCATTTGTTCCACACATTCTCCTCACACTGACTTCACATGCCCCCAGCAAATTAGTTTTTTGCACATTACACAACACATTGTGGTTTTTCTGTCCTTTTTTTTTACGTCCACAGCCTTCGTATCTTCCTGATTGACTCTTTATGAGGGAAGTACTTCTCCTTTTCAGATTTTCCAGGAAACCAGTGAACATGACTTCGGAGATTTATTGGTGGAGTCAGTATTTCACTTCTTGATGCCAAATGTTCCTTTGTGAGATCCAAGGACAGCATTTTCAAGCAGTGGAATGTAGGTTCAGAGTTGAATTGAGATTGTTTGCTTCATAGATGACTTGAGCATTTGAAATAGGATGCAATTGTCAATCACACACACACTATAAAGTTCACTAGTCTAGTAATAATTACTGCACTGTTTGTCTGTTAAAACAAAGTAGCTAACAATAAACAAGAATGGCTTTCTGAAACGTATGAGCACGTGCACGGATGAAATTTATCAAGTTGATGTTTCTCTCATGCAAATCTGCGCAGCTGATTCAAGGTCATGACATTTGGAAGGGTTCACTTGAAAGGTACTGAGAAAGGAGGCCTGAAGAACACATTAGAAATAACTGAAGTATACATTTCAATTTCGCCTGGGTAATTTTTACCCATATGCGCATCCTTGTGGATTAAGAAAATATTTTGACTTATTGCTAGATGCACCATTTAGCAGTTTCTAGTAACAGGGCTAATATTCTTTACTGCAGGGTCTAGAGACCAGATCCATTTCTGGGAATATATAGTCTTTATAGTATATTATGCCTCCTGGTGTGGGCAAGAATTACTTCATTACTTTATCACTATACCTTAGTCTGATCTTTCACTTTAACAATATGCCAGTAGCTGAGGCACGAGTGATGCTTGTACTACTATTCTTTACACAGGCAGTCCCTGAAATTAACAGCATGGAAGGGTGGCTCGGTGAAACATTTCAGTGAGCTTGGCTAATTGAAATGCAACAGCACCTTCTGGCTCAGTGGGAAAGCAACACCCTCGCATTTCATTCCTCTAATATGCCTTTTCAGTGACATCGGCCCTGACAGATGAAAATAGAATTGTATCATCATTATTATTATTATTATTATTATTATTATTATTATCACATTTGGTTCGTTACGACCCCTGAGGATCACGAGTGACTTGTTTGGCACATCTTCTTACTTTCCAATATCTCTTCATTCTCTCACTCCTCCTCTTTCTCTCTGCTTCCGTGATCTGAATCTGGACCCTGGTGTCCATCCATCTGTGACCTTCTACGAGCTTTCTGTATTTGGACCTATCCTGTACGGTCATCCATCCTCATGAGATGTCCAACAAACCCTAACTTCTCTTCTTAGCACACTCGAGATTGGTTCTATACTCTCATATAGTTCCTGCCTTGATCTGTGTACCCAGATTTCACCTTGCTTTTTGGTACCCCATATATGTCTCAAGATTCTTTTTTCCTCCTTCTCCAATTGTATGCATGCTCTTTTGCCCAATGTCAGCGTTTCAGTTGCAAATAATGCAGCATTCCTGATGGTTATCATGTAGTGTCGCAGTTTGGCGTTCCTCGAGAGGTTCTTCTTTCCATATGTAGTCATGAATGCATGTCGTAGTTTCAGCAGCAGTTGAGCTCTGTCTGTGGTACTTTCGTTGCTTTGTACTTTACCCGTGATGTTTTCACCTAGGTACCGGAAGCCGTCAACTCTCTTTACCACTTGGCCTTTTACATTCCAATTACATTCCATTATTATTATTATTATACTGAACGAGTTGGTCATGCGGTTAGGGTTGCATAGCTATGAACTTTCATTGGGGAGATAGTGGGTTCGAACCTCACTGTTGGCAGCCCTGAAGATGGTTTTCCATTGATTCCCATATTCACATCAGGCTGTGTCTTAACTAAGGTCATGGCTACTCCCTGCCCATTCCTAGTCCTTTCCTATCCCACCATCACCACAAGACCTATCTGTGTCGATGTGACTTACAGCAAATTGTTTAAAAAAAAAAAAAAAAAGAAAAACAGGTTTCTGTGGCTATTTTTAGCATGTGCAGGCATTTTTATACAATGCCATTTAGGCTGCCTGCATGCCAATTTCAATGTTCTATTTTACTCTACCAGATGGAAGAGAAACTGATCTCTGTTGGACAATCCTGTAATTAATTTTGTCAGGTAAGCACTAAATCCGTCACCAAAGATCTTTCATATGCCAACCTGCATGACATGGATTGACGAATGAACTTTTCTCCCCACTTTCAAAAATCCAAGTACAATCTGCGAAACGTTTAATGATACTTCATTTTATGGAGGATGAGAAGTAAGGAGGGAGCTACCCCAGCTCCGGGAATACTGCCAACTGAATGGAAATTAAATCTGAATTGTATCGATACTATGATTGATCGATATGAATTTTCTAAACTGTTGTTCCTGCGTAGGAGTTCTAGGTTGTTCCTGTGATGTACCTTGATTTTCATCACTAATGTTCAAGCTTAACCTATATTTTGACTTTGCTGTGTAAATAACAACAGTATTTAAAGTGTTGCAATTATACCGCCAGATGTCTCACGGCGATGCATAATGATTTCATACTTTTGTGTCAGAGGTTGCCAATAAGAATCTCTAAGATAACCAAGGTCTACCGATTCAGGGCTAAAAGTTTCGCGTACTGTATTCTAACAGGTTTCAGCCCATGATCTTGTGTTCCAGATGACAACACTACAGTATACCACTGGCTCACACAGGAAAAGTTATAAAATTATAAATATAAATTGGTAAAAACAAATACCATATTTTAAACAAGGATTTTTTAAAATTGATCCTAGGAGATGACAAAAGGAATTCTGCTAAAAATTTGACAAGTGACAACAATGATTCTGGTTTACATTGATATTTCATCAGTTGTGACTTCTTGTGTGCGTGCGTGCATGTGTGAATCTTCCTTAACCCTAGATTGGTAGGGTACGTAAAAATGATGGGTCTGTCTTGAATAAGCACATTCCTCCTACTCCCACTCTGTCATCATTATTGCTTTTCTGGCTAGATGTACATCTGCTAATCATTTGTGAAGTAGACGTGGCTTTGAAAATCACCCATGCTCTCATTAGTCTGTTCACCTACTGAAACTCAACATGTAAGTATGACTTACTCTAGCAACGTATGTAAATTTTTTACTTGGGTCACATACCTGTCAGTTTGCATTCAGGAGATAGTGGGTTCGAACTCCACTGTTAACACCCCTGAAGAATGCTTTCCATGGTTTCCCAGTTTTACACCAGACAAATGCTGGGGCAGTATGTTAATCAAGGCCATGGATGTTTCCTTTCTACTCCTAGCCCTTTTCTAACCCATCATTGCCATAAGACCTATCTGTGTCAGTGTGACGTAAAGCACATTGTAAAAAAAATTAAAAATTTACAAAAATTGTAATAGCTGTGTAGCTGGACATAATAGTGCAAAACCAGGGGCGTAATGTTAGGGCCTGCAAAGCTGGCGGGCCCGGACCTTTGAGGGACCCCACAGACTCTTCACAAAAACATTAAAATGTTATGTGTTGCTCTGCACGGATACGATCAGGGCGGTTTTGTAGAATAATTCAGAAGAGTTTCTTTTCTTTTTACAATTTGTACAGAGAGGAAATGCCACTTGGTTGCACCTAGCAGCTGGTTATTGTACCGAGTGTAACACAGCACAGTTGTAAACAATGCTTGCCCTTGGCATCTCTCGCAACACTGCAGCACACTCCTCGCAAAAGACCTGCACCAAATTATTGGAAAATAATTATAGCAATGAAAATTGATACCAAAATATCATATTTTAGTTATAAAATGATACTTTGTTGATGTGTACTGCACATGAGATAGTATTACACACAAATTTTGCTGAACATTTTTGTCACATATTTATTTGACAACAATGAATAATGTCAATACAATGATGGTGTAGTAGCAATCAATCAACTTAGTTTTGAATGAGCTCTCTTCCCAAAGTTAATATCAGACTTATCAGTTGTGCAGTTTGATATATTTCAAACTTTATTTGAACAGTTTTTATTTAATTTTGTTTGTATGTTTTTCTGTGTTGTAATTGAATAAATTTTTATAACCGAGACTTCGGCATTGATTACAGAGTATATTTCTATAGTAACTGAAAAATTAAACTAATCAGTTATGAACGAACATCTAAGAGATGCATGGTTGGCAGTTCCCTAGTTCAGCCGTTAAACCAGGGAGGAAGTCAAATAAAATCTATAAAAACAATTTTAATAGTCTTACAGTAACAAATAAACCTTTTGTTTATATAGTTTGACAATATATTGCATTACTTCTAGCTGCTGTAATTAAATTGATATCAATTATTCATAGCAGTTTTCATTTTATTTGTGAGGCCCGAATTTTCATTTTGCCAGGTGGCCCCATATTGCATTTGTTATGCCCCTGTGCAAGACAATGACAGTTAATTGTGGGAAGAGGGATAAACAAAGAGGAGACAAGGAAAAACTCCACATCTTCATACATTCCAATCTTTGCATAGGTGCGCTCTCTTCTCATCATCTCATTTCTGCTTTCCAGCTTCATCAGGAGGGCAGGCAGCAACACTCACCAAGGGACCATCTTGTCAGATCTTCATTCAGTTAGTCTTTTTATGGACAGGGCCTCTCTTATAAACCCAGACCGAGCACACGGCATTTGTTCTCTGTGCTATGGCAGCTGCCTCAGCCCAACTTACGCCGCGTGCGGCCACCCTGCTTTGAGCGTGTATACGATCTTATAAACTATGCTGGAAATGTCATCCTTCATAATGAGGGACTTCATAAACACCATTAGAATTTTCTGCACACCGATAGTGAGAGTTATGACTGTTCACACAACCATTACGATGACCAGGCCTGCATAATATAGAAGATTCTCTAAGTTTTGTGCATTGTTCTGTGAAACTAGATTCGTTTTATATTGCAACAAATGACAGTTATTTGCTTTTGTAAGTATAGATAACTTTGACATGTATTTACATGCTCAGTTATCCAAATCTTTGTTTGTCTGCTAATAATAGGTAGGTGATTATGTCTCCTTATATTTTAATTTTTCAGGACAAAAAAAAAAATGTACTGGTATTTATAACTTGGCAACTGTTTTGTAGTTGCTTTCTATAAAACAATTGCTAATAGAGCTCAGTGAAACAGTGAAACAGCCAGGCTGGCCTAACATAAATGTGGGCAGCTTATGTAGCAAGCATACATCACAGTGACCTTTGATTGTGATTGTGAAGCTCTCCTCCGCCACTCAGCAAAATGCTGATTGGGGTACAATACTTCTTTAAATGCTATAATCGCCTTTCCAAGATACCCTAGTTTGATTTATACTGCACTCAATAGAAATAGTTTAATTTTCTTATATTTATACATTCAAAGAAAACTAACACATTATCATTTTTGTGCTACAGTTTACAAAGGTACAGTGTTTAAGTGTACAAGCTACAATTCCTTGGATGGAAATGACAGTATTTCTAGTCAAATTCCTGTTATTCATTCTGCAAAAAGTAATATATTTACATAATTCAACAAGTTCACTGCTTGATTTTGCACAGTGTTATAGTGTTGTGTGATGCTCCCTGTTCACTGAATATCTGATTATAGTATTTAAAATTTATCAGGCATCCAATGATAACAGCTAGTCTTTAAATTGTGAGGGATATTCATCATGTATAGGGGTATAAATATTTACTATCCAAGATTAAAGTACAACAATGTAAATGTATCTTCCAAACAGGTGTATAGCATGCCTTCAAATAAATAACCTAACTGATATTATTCCTGATAAGCATGTTTGGATTGTTGGTGAGTTTATCAGATAATTGAAACCCAAGCAACCACAAGCCACATCTTATCCTCATTAACTCCATATTGTACTAGAAATATTTCCAAAGCCACCTCTTAAAATTTAATAGTGAAAATTGTAATTCATTACGTACATTACAAAATATTTGAGGTTGTAGAATTAATTCTTTATTGTATCCAGTTAAAACACATACATAAGTTGCAATGAGCATGAATAACTTATTACTTACAATGTAAATTTTAAATGACATGGATTTCTGCCCTCTATCTCTCATTATTTGCTTCCTCCATTTCAAAATCTGGTATCGCTGCAGTGATCGTGAAAGTCTGGGAGAATTTTGCCCAACCTTCACGGCCTGTGACATGACATCACGGTGGTTGAATAGATCACGCTCATCGCTTGCCTGCCCTCCTGCTTACAGTACAGTGCTCCTGTGGGATGAAATGCCCAGTGTGAGCACCTCTAATTTACACTGAATGATCCAGACTCTCCATACAGTTAAATGACTACTACAGTAAATGAACTGATTAAAACAAACCCAGACCAAGCACATGATGTTTGTACTCTGTGAAACAGCAGGTGCCTCAGCCCAACTTACATTGTATACACGCTTAAAGCAGGGCAGCTGCACACTTATATGAAATCTTACTTTATAAAAGATTCTGGAAGTGTTAGCCTTCATAATTTATTACAGATGAGAAATATAGGCACTAAAAACAGTTAAAATAGGCAGGTATATAGGCTCTTAAATTAGCCAAAATAGGCACTAAGGCAACAACTAGGCATGAAGAAAGTACTTATAATTTAATAACACACTCAATTACTATAAACAGAATTTACAATAAGCAACTTTTCAATGTTTTCCGGTAACAATCTTGTTCTCCTGTCGGGCAGAATGTTTTGTACTGAGGGAAAGATCTGGTTTTAGTTCAACTGTTTCATCTACCTCACCTCGTAGCACCCTGGCTACTTTTTTTTTTTCTGCTTTACGTCGCACCGACACGGATAGGTCTTATGGCGACGATGAGGGAGGAAGGGGCTAGGAGTGGGAAGGAAGTGGCCGTGGCCTTAATTAAGGTACAGCCCCAGCATTTGCCTGGTGTGAAAATGCAAACCACGGAAAACCATCTTCAGGGCTGCCGACAGTGGGGTACGAACCCACGATCTCCCGAATACTGGATACTGGCCGCACTTAAGCGACTGCAGCTATCGAGCTTGGTGTGGCTACTTTTACCATCGCTTTCTGTCATGGATTCTGCTGCAGGACTCTGATGGAACCTTTTGTGACAGCGACTACCTTCCCAGAGGTTCGGTCAAAACTTCTCCCGACTTCTTCCACAACCCTAAATGACTCCACCAGGAGAAAGGCACTCTTCTCCAATTCTGTGATTGCTCCCAGCAGCTTGTTGAAGTTTGAAGATGCTCCAGTTTATCCAGGGGGATATTAGCTCCCACTATTGCAGTGCATAGGTCTATAGAAAGTTGTTGTTGGTTCCTGTTCACAGTGGACTGGTAGAAAAGCTGTGATGACACCGCTTTCTGTACTCGTGCCAAATGCATCACATTATTTCTGTGATGATCTATATGGTATCTTTTCACATTTGATCTGAAAAATAATAAAAATGACTTCAATTACAATGTTCCTATATCATAAATTTCTACAGCTGGGCTAATTGGCAATAATGCTTAGTAAAAACATGCATTCATTTCATAAAGAGAAAGGCTATTAGAGATGATGTTTCTAGAAGTACAGAACTTTAAAGTAGGAACAAGAGAATTCGTAATTTACATGGAAATATGTCCTCCAAAATGTTCAGTTATAATCTGGCAATTTCCTGTCGAGTTCACCAGGTGAAAAAATAATAAAAATTATGTGAAACGATACCTGAGTAGCGTAGAGGAGAGATCCTTCCTATATGCTTGCTAGGGACTCGACAATCTGCCCCTAGCAGTATTCTTACTTATATAGAAGAATTAAAACAGAGGCACTGTAAATCTCAGATTTGTGAACATTTTATATGTTGCTATTCACTGGCATTGGTCAGCTGTCATGAAGACTATTTTCTGTTGCCTGCAGCACATCCTGCATCGTGTGCCCACAAGGCTGCCACCCTCGGAGAAAATTAGAAAACCGCGAGATTTAAAATCGTCAGGGAATGTGCCCATAACATTACTTTTTGTCACAAATTAGCAAGACTGTAGATGGGATGCTAGAGCTTACGCACCCCAGACCCTCTTTGCTTGGGCCCCCAGCACAACAGTTATTAATCGGACCTCACCAATCCAGACCAATGGTCTTTTCACTGGCCTGGTCTTGTAAAGATAGTCTTTGCAGCCTTGTAAAACACGCTGCGACATCGTCCAAGCTGTGCCATCTTGTATGTCTAGCCTCTACGACATCGTCTGAGCTGTACCACATTTGATCTTCAACCTATGTTTCGCAAAGGCTTAGCAGAAGCGTAATAGAGTTCACTAGAGCCTACACATAGCGCTGGTGAAAGTTACTGACGATTTTTTTAAACTAGATTTCAGTTGTAGTCCGCTTCTGTGGTGTAGTAGTTAGTGTGATTAGCCGCCACCCACAGGCCTGGTTTCTATTCCCGGCTCTGCCACAAAATTTGAAAAGCGGCACGAGGGCTGGAACGAGGTCCACTCAGCCTTGGGAGGTCAACTGGGTGGGGATGGGTTCAATTCCCACCTCAGCCATCCTCGAAGTGGTTTTCTGTGGTTTCCCACTTCTCCTCCAGGAAAATTCCGGGATGATAACTAACTTAAGGTCGCAGCCACTTCCTGCCTTCTTCTTTGCCTGTCCCTTCTAATCTTCCCAAGCCTTCACAAGGCCCCTGTTCAGCATAGAAGGTGAGGCTGTCTGGGAGAAGTACTAGTCCTCCTCCACAGTTGTATCCCCTGCCCAATGTCTCACACTCCAGGACACTGCCCTTGAGACAGTAGAAGTGGGATCCTTCACTCTGAGGGAAAAACCTACCCTGGAGGGTAAACAGATCAAGAAAGAAAGAAAAAAATATTTCAGTTGTAAATCTCTATTTTCACAGGAAATGAATCAGAGTTCAAAATACAAATTTTTTATTTTAATCCACTCTGTGACAAGAGACCACCAGTGTTCTAACCCCTTGTTCGGTAATTAAATGATTATTTACATTTTAGCAATATAAATTATTGAAAGTGCACGACTAATACAGCATTGCAACAAAATAACTTTCCACAATACGTAAATTATTAGACCTATAAATGCTACAATGAAACGCGATTGTAGTTCAGTCACAAAAAAGATAAAAGAACTAACGAACTTACCTCCTTACAGCAAGCTTGGCAGAAGACTACCCTTCCATCCGTAGTGAAATTGGGATCCCCTGTGATCCGCTGCTTCAGTCAGTAGGATGACGATATTTCTTTGCAATTACAATTTTTTTTTACATCACGCCGACACAGATAGGTCTTATGGTGACAGTGGGATGGGAAAGGCCTAGGAGTGAAAAGGAAGTGACCGTGGCCTTAATTAAGGTACAGCCCCGGCATTTGCTTGGTGTAAAATGGGAAACCACGGAAAACCATCTTCAGGGCTGCAGACATTGGGGCTCAAATCCACTATCTCCCAGATGCAAGCTCACAGCTGCGCACCCCTAAGCGCACAGCCAACTCGTCTGGTGATTTTTCTTTAGGCATTGCCATAGACACGCTTCTTCTTCACAATAAATCACAACATGTTCTGAAGATGAAACTTACGCGTACAACAGTTCACATCGAGAAGGAGGTATAAGGGATATGGATTGTGCAAAGTAGGTCGATGTTGGTTGGTTCTCGCATATGTCTTAGAATGTTGGAGGGGTTGAAGGGTTCAAGGTCAAATTGTTTCTTGTTTCTCCTGACGGAAATTTCCCAAGAACTATTTCTGGTGACTTCCGAGAATTCCCATTTTTGTCCGTGGGGTAAACAAATCTGGAGAAATGAGAAGATAATACTGTTGAGCAAATCAGTTACAATGTAATGCACTGGAAGAAAATCGGCTTCTTTAAAATAGATTCAAAAGGCATCAAATAGGCAATTATACTCCAAATAGACACAAACCCCTGAAACAGGCATTTATAGGTGCAATAAAACCAACAAAATCTAGCTTACAGGACCCTAAAACAGATTTATATCTCAAAAGCGTACGTTTCTAAACACAGGAATAAAATAGGTAAATAGGCATATTCCCATCTCTGTTCATAATGAGGGACTTCATAAACACCATTAGGATCTTCTGCACACCAATAGTGAGAGTTATGACTGTTCACACGACCATTAAGATGAAACCAGGCCTCATCCGTAAAGAACACAAGATGTGGGTCGAATAAATGATCATTCAATGATGCAAGATACCACTCACAATATCTCACTCTTGTGGTTGGACCAGCAGGTTTCAAACAATGGGCCCGTATAAACCTGTACAGTTTGATGTGTAACAACTTTGTAACTCTGTGTGCAGAAGAAACCAAAACCCCTACTACTTGTCCTAATTTTGTGAGTGATTTATTTGGTGACCATTCAAGATTTGCAAATGTCATCTAGATTTTGCTCTGTTAAAACTGTTTGTGTGTATGTATGTTCTTTTACTGGGCACTGAGCCAGTAGTTTCAAATTTCATGAAGGTGGTACTTCACCAGGAAATTGCTGAACAAATGTGTCGCGTATCTGTCAAGCCGACTCGTACTTAAAATAACTTTCACATATGAAAATACATTGTTGCAATGATACCTATCTCACCATGTTAACAGCTGAGATTCAGACTGGTCACTGATACTTGCGAGGTCAAACACATGCTCACTTGCAAGGTCAAGAAATATACGCGCGCCTCCCATACAGCTGCTTAGGTCTCAGAGAGTAGAAACGCTGCTGGATGGTCTGGGTTTATAAGACAGACCCTGTATTCCTACAAGGTTTCAAACCTTGAGACTTGTTGATATCAATTTTATAACATATTCTTTTGTTTAGAGTAGCTGTAAATGAAGTTGTTAGTGATCTTAAAGAGTTTTTAATCCCATTCCAAATTCCATCAAGTTCCATAATTTGAATTAAACATATTTTTAATTTTTGAAAGAAGTCTTTTAAGGTTTTTGCACAGGGTTCGAAATTTCTTTATTCAGGTCTGCTTTGAAACATTCCTCTGTAACACCATCGTTTAAGATGAAAAAAGGAATCAAACAGTAACAAGGATGTTTTCTGTAGCTTCTTCCTTCCAACAATCGGTTTTATCTGTCACCCTCCTTCCTGCTCACAAACTACACTTTGTGTATAATTCAGAATAAAATTACTTCAGTCTAACTTGATTTGGAAACAAATTTCATATTTAAAATAAAGCAGATTTAAAAATTAAAATTTCTGGGAGGAAAATGTCTCACAGCATCTCCTGCCCCCAATTAAACTACATATTAAAAGTTTTTACTACCATCTCAATTTTTTGTATGATTTATCATCCACCATTCACTTTGATAGCACAAATGTTTGTCCTATCAGTCAGTTGAACAACATTCCTTGTAAGGTTGGTGGTATACAGACGGCATGTCTAGAGCTAAGGTAAATATAGCAAAAGTATTTGTGTTACCACATTTGAGTTGTGACATTGCTGCAAGAAGGATGTCTGTAAGGGTAAGTCACCACTCATGTTGGAGTCAGAGCAATATCTCCAGAGTTTGGAAAAAGTTCAGGGAGAAACAAACAGTTGCTCATCAAACATTTTACAGGAAGGATTAATATTATTTGTTGCCTGAAATATGCTGTAGGTCCACTGCTACTACCAACTCATTCTGCCAGAATCATTGGATGGCAACCACAGTGAATGTGTCTGGACAGCTCCTGTGAGTTAGACAACTACTCTAAGCCCATGGCATTGACAACAGAGAAAAATTTTCTTTCATGATAAGGTCACCACAAGCGTGTACTCATACAACAGGAGCATTAGTCTGGAGATGATCCAGTGAGAGACCGAATGAGCCCTTCACCTTGGAGTGCCGTCAGCAGCATGGAAATTCTGTCATGTTCTGAGGCACAAATCATGTTTGATCAACTTATACCTCTAATTCCCACCTAAGGTAAAATTACTAATCTGTTGTACAGGGACAACATCCTCCCAATTGTAGTTAGAGGATTTACTGTCACTGTGGGTGAGGGCTGATAATGCTCATGCCCATCAAGCCAGAGTGGTCAGTAATTTCCTTGCTATACACAGCGTACAGTGAATGGTGTTGCCTAGTGATGGGCAGTCTGAGCTAGGTCTCAAGATTTCTCGACACCAATGCAAGCACCTCTTTCTCTCAAGAAATTTCCAGAGATCTCAAGAGCGTTATCACTGCATTGTATGGTAAGCAGCATGTCATAGGCATACAGGTAGACGGAGATGAATGCTGTTTGTGCCAAGTAAGCAAAGAGCCTTCTCCATTCTATAAATATGTGTCAACAAGCAACTAGGCCATTCATTTCTTTCACTTCTACAGAGGTCTATGAATGAGTAGGCTAAGTACAGAAATTGTCAGTTACTGTGGGTGTACATCATTATACTCATAATTTATGAGACCCCACATTCGATATCCATTTCGCCGATGCTTGTGTTTACTGGCATGATGACGAAGGAAATTATTCCTTACAATGTTATAGAGTATACACATCAAAATTAGGTACTTCGGCATATGATGATGCAATGTGTAATATTGTGTGGGACAACTTTAAGACGATGCCCGAAACGCAATGTGGACATGGGATTATTTTGAAGAGATGCCACATAAAGCACATCCCACTGTATTGTTTATTCAATGGAGTAAAATATGTCAGCAGAAATACTTCTGGGATGATTCGCCACATAATATTACTGAAGGGGAATCACCATAGAGAACACCTCCGGCTCGGTCAGCATCACAATAAGCTACCCTGTCTCGACAACAATTGCGAGGTATCCAGGAAAGAGTTTGTCATATCTATAGTTATTAACAAATTATACAGGGTTAATCAGCCAAGATGTCCACCTCAAATAACTCGTGAACTGTTTAAGATACCGACATTCTGGTTCCATTTTCATTAGTGGTATTAAGGGGCTCATAGTTGAATATGCAGTACTTTTGCACACTTTTGACAAAATTTATCAGGCACACGTTTCCGTATGAGAACATTATTTCATGCAATAATGGCTGATGAAATACTAGCAAGCTTGCGTTAGTAGTCACTGGGATGTCGCACAGATCACAGCACAGGAGAATCTCTCTCAAGCAAGAGAATTGCCTATCACTAGAGTGTAGAGGATGGATGATAAAAACCATCTGCCTTTGGTTCTAACTGGCAAATAGGCAAATAATGCACGACACCATATGGGTGGTGATGGTAGAATAACACCCACGGTAGCCCCTGCCTGTCATAAGAGGCGACTAAAAGGGACTCCAGGGGCTCTGAACTTTGGAGCGTGGGTTGGCAACCATGGGGCCCTTCGATGAGTCCTAGCATTGCTTCCACTAACTTGTGCCGGGCTCATCACTTTCATCTAACCTGTCCAACCTCCCTTGGTCAACTCTTATTCTTTTCTGACCCCAGCAGTATTAGAGCACTCAAGGCCTAGGGAATCTTTCATTTTCACGCTCTTTGTGGCCCTTGTCTATCTTTGGCTGATACCTTCATTTCTCGAAGTGTCGGGTCCCTTCCATTTTTCTCTCTGATTAGTGTTATGTAGAGGATGGTTGCCTAGTTGTACTTCCTCTTAAAACAACAATCACCACCAGCAGCACCATGACACCAAACATTACACAATTTCACCATGGCACTGAAGATCACGTATCAATTAAATTCTTTGGTACTTTAAGGCAGCCGTATCTTTTCTTACATGTGTTGCGGGAATTGGGTGATTTAGATTATTGATTGAGAACACAAATTATATAATAATAAATATAGCCTACCTAATTTCTATTTTTCTGTATGTTGTCAGTGGCAACACCAGCATATCCCTGGATGGGTACGAATATCTGGTATCACAACAGAATACTGAGCATTTGTACTGTTTTTGTTTCATGTTTGGGAAAAGAAATGGATCAAACAGCATTCCCAAATTATTTTTCACGTCTTTGTTGATGTATTTGTTGTCCATCATTTATAGCGTGGTATACCTCGTTGCAAGAATGGGGAATACCACAGGCCTGTAACCAACTGGAACAAATAATAATGTTAGTGATTTTTTGTCCCACTAATTACTTACACAGTTTCGGAGATGTAACAAATAAAAACGCAATGGAGGTGAGATTCAATCCATGACTCAGAAGCTTGCAAAGTGGACGGCTTGCTTGTTGTGCGTACTTTTGCAGTAGGAATGTGTCCCATGCTCATCTTGTGAAGCACTCTCGTAGTACTTATTTTCCATTTTATAGAAACTGGGTGGGCCTTGCAATTTCAATCGGTGAAAGTTTTCACCACAGTCAGCAAGGATACTGAAATGGATCAGTTGGTGCGGACACACAGCTGACACTCAAAAAGAAGGACTTCCATATTTAAGAGCCAGAAAACTTACCTTTAATCCGTTAACAGTACCAGCTTTTAAAATTAAAAACCCAGGGGTTTTATTTATGATTTATCACGATGTGTTACAATGCATTAGTCATAACTAGGGGGCGGATGTTGTTGAAATGTCATCTTTTTTTTTCTTTGGATTAGAATTTATTTTGCATTCTTTTGCATTTTCTGCCGATTTCAGAAGATCAGTCATTATTTTAAACTTTCAACTTTTAGGTCAATATAACCTATAGCATTTTTAAGACTTATTAGACCATTTCACATTTTAAAATTTATGCAGGGCCGATATCGTTCGATGTTAGTCCCCTTTAAACAACAAGCATCAAAATGTATGCATGTATTCTTTATTGTCAGACTGATATGGTTAAATTTGCTAAATAACTTTCATGACCAAGCAAACTGATTAAGAAAGAGTAAGGAAAGGATTTATACCTGTGAGTCTTGTGTTTCCAAGATAATTGCAAGAACACAATACAGAACTATGATGATTAGGACAAAGTATTCCCTAACATGTTACATAAAATCAGCTTCATGGTCTGTATCGCACTTCAATAGATTCACAATTAAGTATTAATGTTAATTTATGTTAATTTTAAGGACACTTCCTCTAAAGCATTACTTTGTCAATTTTATACATTTTTCATCTAAACAGTGTTATGTGGCTGAAGATGTTGATAATATACGAAACATGTACCACTTTTGACCATTAAAAATTGCCTTAAGCAATCATTGTATCGACTAGGTGGAAAATAAATACTTAATTGTGAATTCCCTAATATGTCTCGAACTCAAGGAATGCAGCAGCCTTCGCACCCGCCTCTACAGCCAGTTGCACATCCCCACGTACCTCAAAGTCAAACAAATGGGAACAAGAAGGGATTGGATAAAACAGTTATTTAACTTTCTGCTTCAGTACAGAATTATCCTCCCAAGTAGTTCTGTGCAAGAAATGCCAAAAGTGAAACCACAACAAAGAGTACTGTGAAATCAGCTAGTGGATGAACTTGGAAAAGATGTGTTTATAACAGATTTATTTTGTAAATAGAGCAGTGTTGAAGGGAGTCGTACAGCAGCACATTAAATGAGGAAAACATCTGAAATCTGTAATGAGTGCAAGGAATAACAAGTTATTCCAGGTTCTTCGATGATAAAGTGCTAGCACAACATCCAGCAAATATATACAGTTCTAAGTAAATTAAGAGATAATTATTTCTATAATAACAAGAGCTGTGCAGTGAATATATCCCTGTTACAGGTACATATATATATATCTTGTGAAACCATTGTTATTCAGTCACCAGAATTCAGTTTGGTCAAATATTTTTAGATCATCTTATTTTACATATTTTATAGCATTTTCCATAAAATTAACAGCATTTATTGATCATTTTCAGTTATTTTTAGGTCAACAACGTCCAACCCCTAGTCATACCTTACATCAATTCAAGGATTCAAAAACATTTAACACAATATACTACTTCTTTGTTTTTAATAAATACTAAAATACTGCACATATCTAAGCTTTAGAACATATATTTACTAACCACTGTGCGACTGGTGCCGACTGTTCCTCACTACCATGTTAAAAACTTGCTGAACAAATTTTTTTAAGTCTTCATTTGAACTATATTCTTTCATTTTTAAATGTGTTAAAAATTGTGGAACTTGTGGTCACTACCTCTTCCTTCCAAGTTGAGATCCCCTGGGGTTCTCTTTTAGTCACCTCTTGTGATAGTCAGGGGATAATGTGGATGTAATGTACTGCCCACACCCACAGGAGGGATATGAGAACATCAACTGACAGTTACATTCAGTTAAATAGAATACTTCTGATAATTAAGATAGTGATTTCATTAACCTCTTGCCTACTATGCTTCAAAGTTGGCATAAATGTTGGGAGTATGAGACTTCAAAAACAAGAATGAAGTCAGAAGTGAAGAGGTCGAAGAAAGACTAGGAACTTGTAAAATACACCAAAGTGGAGCAATAGGAGCACTTTTTGGGTGTATTCTCCCAAAATGGCAATATAATGACAGGATTAAATTCCAGATACAGAATGTCTTTATCAAATTCCTTATATCACAAGAATGAAATTAATAATGTAATGCATTAATTCCCCTTCAGGTAATATCGGCATTACAAGAAATCGAAGTGCTGAAAGGTTGTCCTAAAAAAAAGTTTCTTACACACCACATTTAAGTACTGCTCAGTGTCAACCGACTGTGTCAGGACTAGATACTACTATCTTGGAAGCAGAATGTGAACACTTAATCAACTACGCCACGCAGCCAGTCGATAAGCAAACTGACGAATCACAAGCTGTGTAGCATTATTTGCTGTTTGTACAGCTGATAACATTGTAGTAGAACATATTCTAAGACACACAAGGTTACAACTTTTTTTTTTTTTTATCATATCATTAACGTGTACAGATAATTCCAAGAATGTATATTTTAACTGCACTTAAATATGTGCAAGAAAGAAATGTTTAAACAGTTAAAAATTGTCTCACACTTAGCATTGCTTTATTGAATTGATAAAATGATATCGCCTCATAGTCATGTTTAAGAACACAACCATTTGTTGTCCATTGAACAACATTTCTCTCCAGCTGTCTATAGAACCAAAGAAAAGTGCTGGATTTTTAAACAATATGAGAGTACCAACTAGTAGCAGTGATTAGGCAGGGCGAGGAGGGGACAGTCACCCACCCCCCCCCCACACTTTTTGGAAAGGGCTCATGACCTTTGATGTTAGGTCCCTTTAAACAACAAGCATCATCATCAACTTTTTGGAGAAAATATTATATTTTTATTCCATTTTAGTTGGCTGAAACTAGGAATTATTAAAAAACGCCTGTCCTTCGTCCCAGCTAACTGATTTTATAGTGCCACAGCAAATAGTGGAGACTTTGCCTGTACTATGAAGAAGGGTACCAGGGCTATAAGGTATGATTCACCACCTTACCGTGTGCATTCATCAGTCTTGCGGTCTCTTTAGTGTCTGTTAGTTTTTTAGTGTATAGTCAAATACTAAATGATTTCAATTGTATAATCAAGTCATATTCCATTTAATGGGAATAAACGTGTAATATTGTTCCTTTGGCCAAAGTTGTGCAGTACTGAATCAAAATCCCCCCAAAAAACTATTATTACCATATTTAAGTTGGTAAACTGTCAATCTTTACCTCTCTGTCAAAATTTGCTGAGAGAACATATAAAACTTACCATTATGTGACCTTTTTTGTTTTTCTGTTTTGATGTATATACTTCCTCCCCCCATCCTCCTCTATATCCCACAAACCTGGGTACTGTTTGCTGTCTGTATTTTTATTTTATTTTTTGCCCCCCTCACTTTTAATTCCCAATCACTGCTACTGGTACCAACTCTGCTCTCAAAATTGGTCTCTGTGATTAAGAGAGTGGGAGGAAGATGATAAATCAGGAATCCTGGCCTAAATTGAGGGAGTTTACTCATCTTCATTAATGAAACCCATGCCTTAATGTCAGACATTTTTCTACCAGCGTTTAATGTTTCTTTTGCCAGGCGTTAAATGTTGCACAAATTCATAAGGTTTCAGGAGAAAGGTTAAGACTGGAGAGATAGCTGCCTAATTCTTAATGTACAGCCCTGGGATTTACCTGGTGTAAAAATGGGAAATCGCAGAATTATCTTCAGGACTGGTGACAGAGATGCACAAACTTACCGTCTCCTGACTGCAAACTTGTTATCCAACTTACTTGTCCAACATTATCTCTAGCTGTGTCAAGATTAACACAAACAAAAGAATTATATGCACAATTTTTAGGTTCTCTTATTCAAAGGACATTTTATTCAAAATTCTTTAAAACACATATCTCCAAAGATTCATTGAGCAATAAGAAAAGAACAGCATTTTTAATCTACATAAAATGTTCAGATAATCTCTAATGAATCATTCCAGTAGAAATTACTGTCTAAATATGTGGTCTGGCATAGGAAACCATGCCAAATATTGCTTAGAAAAATTTCTCAGCACAGAGGAAAATGGAAGTCTGGTCAGTCAAGGGTTTCTGGTTTTTAGTGTCATCTGTTAGTTAAAACATAGCTTATTAAACATCTCACATTAAAAACAATCCTTCTCTTGTACTTTGATTGCCATTTTCTGGAAATCTTCTTATTCTTCTTCTTTTACTGCCGCTTTTCCCACACCTGTGGGGTTGTGGATGCAAACTGTGTCGCACATGTGGATTTGGTCCTGTTTTACGGGTGGATGCCCTTCCTGGCGCCAACCCTATACAGAGGGATGTAATCACTATTGCATGTTTCTGTAGTGGTTGGTAGTATAGTGTATTGTGTGAATATGAAGAGGAAAGTGTTGGGAAAAACACAAACATCCAGTCCCCGGGCCGGAAGAATTAATCAGAGGCGATTAAAATCTCCAACCCGGCCGGGAATCGAACCCGGAACCCTCTGAACTGAAGGCCTCAACTCTGACCATTCAGCCAATGAGTCAGACTGCCATTTTCTGGAGATGAATATGTTAAAAGTTTGATATACTATAAAAGAACCAATAAGTAATTTTACAGCTAGAGGTGAACTCTTAAAAAAAAATATTTCAAAAACAAATTCCCTTACTGGAAGGAATTTTTATTTAACTACTGATCTGAATTAAAGGCTGTTGTGTAAGTGGCAGATTCCCTATCAGTTATTTACCTAGTCCTTTTTTAAATGATTTCAAAGAAGTTGGAAATTTATTGATAATTTGGTAAACTATTTCAATCTCTAAATCCTTTTTCTATAAATGAATATTTGCCCCAATTTGTCGTCTTGAATTCCAACTTTATCTTCATATTGTGATCTTTCCCACTTTTAAAAACACTGTTCATACTTATTCGTCTGCTAATATCACTCCATGCTATCGCTCTACTAACAGCTTTGAACATCCTGCTTAGTCGAGCAGCTCAACTTCTTACTCCCATGTCTTCCCAGTCCAAAACAGAAAAATTATTTTGGCAACATGTAGCATGGTTTCCTGGGCCACATCATATATAAAAAATAAAGTTAACACATTAACAAAAGAATATAATATATGCATAATTTTTAGGTTTTCTTATTCAAAGGATATTTTATTCAAAATACTTCAAAATAAATATCTCCAAAAATTCATTGAGCAATAAGAAAAGAATGAGATTACCATTAAATTGTCAAAAACATCAAAATAAGTAAATATCATTACAAAAAACATTATAAATGGTATTGCATTCCGCACTGCAGTGGTGAACACTGAACTGAAACAATTTTAACTGAAAGTTACAAAACTATAAATCCCTCTTAATATGAACTAACAGCTATTTTCTGAACAACATCCGAATATCAGGATAAGTAGAATCTAAAAATACAGACAGAGAATACAGAGAATACAGACAGGCATTGTCAAGGCAGAAGAGGAAGAGATACAAGAGAACTACTACTTACTCTCAGAATGATGTTCAAAAGTCAAAACCATTTAATTTTGTCATAGGTCTACTATATATATAAAGAATAGAATGTTAAAAGGAACGTGCAATGAAAGGTCAGTTTGGCAAAAGAGAGTAACAGAAAGACAAGGACAAACATGGTAAGACTAAAGAACAACCTCCACATCTTCATATACTGCCATCTTTAAACAGATTGGAGTTTTCCTCCATCAGTCTCAGCTCTCTACAGGTATTTCTTTTCATGTTCCTTATCTTTCTTTAAATGGCCTCATTTCTCACTTGGCTGTTCCTTTGCATTAATTTGTCATGCTGCTCTAGAATGTGTATGCCTTTCATGTCCTTGCAAAGTTAAGAAATAATTCTGCCAAATATTTCATTTTTCAGCTTAACTTTCAAACAGGCGTTCCTTAAGTTTTGGTAGGCTTTAAATTCGTATTTGCATTTGTAATATGCATATAATGCTTATTCTTATAAGATTATGAAACATCATAATTGATATAAAATACAAAAAATCCAGTCATTCTGATAACAATAACATCATTACTAAACTTTCTTAATTAAGTGCCACCTTTTCTTGTTTACAAGGGGGTCAGAAGAGCACTCAGGCTGAGGATTTTAAGAATAGTTTCCCTTCCTGTCATCACGTAATAATACTAGTGATAGTCGTGAAATAAGCAGGTAGATCACAGATCTAACACAGTACACACTTTCATCATTACTAATGATGTTGAAAATGTCTTGTATGAAATGTTTACTTCCTCTTGTATAACATTACCAAGGTTCCATATTTGAGATGCAACGTACTTGAGTCCAGGAAACATGGCAAATTCATTAATGTTAAAATGAACCCATAAAGGTCTGTTAATAGACCAGTGAAGCATGAAAGTTTATTCTTTTCTTTCCTTTCCTGATGTATTGTAGGGATATTATGTCACATGGAGACACAACACTTCAAAACCATATAATTAAGCATGTTTTAACTTACCATGCAAGATCTTGGTTCTACAAGCCCATCTGGTAGCCAAGATCATTAAGGTGTCAAGTCTATATGGTGTGACACTATCGTTAACCGGTTCAAGTCCTGTTGGTGCAAAACATTTTGCACTATCAGAATGCTGGCTGCCAGCATTTCTAATCACTAGATTGTGTGCCATAAGCCTGGATTCAATTCCAAACCTCTCCAGAGTGTTCATATGGAGTGAGGGCATATGATGCAGTTTATGGCGATTTGTATATCGGATGGAGACATTAAGCCTTGAGCAGACCCCTTGTTAACTGTCAGGAGCAAGCCGACATCGGCTTTCACCCTCTCCCTACCTCACTGTCATTATCATCTCTCACCCAGGCATGTACCAAAATAGAACATGTCCTCGGACAGCCCCAACAAGCCATACAGTAAATAAATAATCAATTGGTTCTAAATGCTATTACTACACTTCTTTTTCTATGTGAATATTACTGAACATCATAGATGATGTAAGCCTCTTGCAGCTAAATAACAATATAAGGACAAACAAACAAAAATAAATGTGTCAATTAACTTGTCATATCAGTATCATATTAATGATAGCAGGTAGGAACCCTCTTCAGAAGCAGCCCTGCCCAGGGTGTGGCGCCCCTGCCTATGTGAGTCCTAGAACACACAGATCTGGTGTGTATCACCTGATAAGGGTCCCAGCTCAGGTTTACGAGTGAAGACCACAGTGGAATCCAAAGTGGAGAAGATAGACTTTGAAAAGGTGGAGATTGCAAAAGAGGCAGCCCAGTACTCAAGAAATAATATGAATACACTACTTGTCAGCAGCATTTGTTTCCCATGTTAGGGGCAGCTTGAAAGGCATCTGTTTCCCATGTAAGGGGCGGCCTGAATAATTGCCCACACTAGCTCTAAAATGCCTTTGGGAGTGGCAACTCCATCATAACAATAGCCTAAAAATGAGTGATGATATACCATCAACACCCCACCCTGGGCAGGAGATGGGTAAGGGGAAATGAAAATGATGATGATGATGAAGTTATTTCTTTATAGACAGGGTGTATCCATGATGTTACAAACTTTCGGGGATGATGGAGGACGGCAAATGGATCAATTTTAGATAAGGAGCCACAGTCCAGAAACGTTTGAGTCAAAAGTTATTAATAATCCAAGTCGTTTAACGTCCATCCAATCTCAAGAGTTTAAATGACACCGGAGATATTCAAATGGGTACGACAGAACTTTGTGCAATGATGCCATGCCTGCATTGATTCAGGGGCCGCCATTTCGAACATTCGTTGTACATGAAGCAGCTTATGAAACTTGTGCAGGTAAATGGATTTAAATGAATAGAATTTTGCTTAACTTTTGACTCAGTTGTTTCTGTAATATGGTTCCTTATCTCAAATTGATCCATTTGAGGTCCTCCATCGTCTGAAAGTTTGCAACATCATCACAGATACACCTGTATATAAGAACATGAGTAGGGAACATATAATGGGATAGCCTGAACAAAATGATAGGTAAGCACTGGAAGGGGGAGCCATAAGAAAAGATACAAGGACAAACATGAAAATAAAGGTACAATATACATGTCTTCATACACTGCCATCTCCGGACAGACAGGCACTCTCCTCATCAATTCCAATTAGATATTCTATACTCATGTTCATAAAAACCAGAACACCTTTAAAGACTAGAGATAGGAAGTTCATATTCACAGAACATGTGCACTAGTATGTTCTGAAGAAATAATTAGCATTTGAACCATGTCAGCCCTCAGGTTCAAGGTCCATATCGATATCTCGGCGCACCAACACCAACTGGTAACATGTGTCTGCGGCTCTCATTGTTGCTATAAACCAAAGGTAATGGATCGGTGTTGACTTGAGCAAATGTGCAGGATGCCTCGCAGATGTATGTGAGAATCATATTGTCAAATGAGCGAGTTTGAAAGAGAGCGCATTTTTGGCATGAGAGAACGTGATGCATTCATCTGGGAAATTGTTGCTCATGTGAAACGAAGTGTGTCGGCAGTGCAACGAGTATGTACAGAATGGTTCACAGAAGGCCGTAGAACATGACGAGATGGGTCTGGTAGCACCACCCAGACCACCACCACCACCACCACCCCCTCCCCCCCCGAGAAAATCGACACCTCATCCGAATGGCATTGCAGGACAGATCTGCGTCCTCCTTGGCTCTGGTGCAACAGTGGAACAATGTAACACATCATACACTATCAGGAGTGACAATCCATCGCCGTTTATTACGGTCTGGTTACTGGCACGTCGTCTATTTCTCCGCCTTCTTTTGACTAATGTGCATAAACATGCTAGATTGCAATGGTGCATGGAACAACATCACTGGGGACAGGAATGGCAGCAGATAGTGTTTTTTTATGAATCCAGGTTCTGTTTGTTTGAAAGTGATAGCCGTATTTTGGTTCGCCGCAGACAGGGGGAGAGGCATCACACTGACTGCATTCGCACAAGACATACAGCGCCAACTCAAGGCCTTATGGTGTGGGGTGTTATTGTGTACAATCATATATCACAGATGGTGCATGCCCAGGGCACTGTAACCAGTTTGACCTATGTGAATGACGTCTTGCAACCCGTAACCATACCCTTTCTGCACGACACCCCAGACGCCGTATTTCAGCAGGACAATGTGCAACCACTTGTTGCTGCATGAACACATGCCTTCTTCTTGTCACAGGATGTCAGAATGTTGCTCTGGCCCGTTCAATCACCGGACTTGTTGCCAATCGAAAATGTGTGGAATATGATGAAACGACGGGTGCACCGCTGTGACCCAATGCCAACCACCAAAGATGAACTGTGGAACCAGGTGAATGCAGCATGGATGGCTATACCCCAGGAGACCATTTGCGCCTTATACACGTCGATGCCATCATGCACGGAACAAGTTATCAATGCCCATGGAGGACCCAGTGTCTACTAGGCAACACAACACATGCTGAACCTAGGTGACCGAAATGCTAATCGTTTCTGCAGAACATACTAATGAGCATGTTCTGTGAATATGAACTTCTTATCTCTAGTCTTTCAAGGTGTTCTGTTTTTTTATGAACATTCGTATACGTTCATTTCTTCCCAGCCCCAACAAGCTCATTTCTGCTCACCAGCTTCTAAAAAAGGACATGCTTCCAACACTTTTGACAGCTTCAGCCTTGATGTAGAAAGTGTGGAATAAGAAAAACATCAGTTAAAAACAGGAAATGAAGAGAAACTAAAAGATGTAGGTGGTAAAAGTTTAGGAACATAGGACACACACAAAAGGAGAAAAGGAACATGTGGAGATTGTATTTTCATGTTTACCCTTATCTACTTTTTTATTGGATATTCTACTTTCATTCTTCTGCTGCTGTCCTGTCATTTTCTTTATTCCATTACGTGTTTCCTATTCACATTCATATCCTTCTATGTATATATACTGTTCCTTCACTCATATTGACCCATTGGGTTCCTTTCCTCCTGTATTTCATGAGATTTTACAAATAGGTGTCTTAGAAGAATGTTAAATACTTACTTTTTTTTTTAATTTACAATTTGCTTTATGTCACACAGATAGGTCTTATGGCAACAATGGAGAAGGAAAGCACTAGGAGTGGGAAGGAAATGGCCATGGCCTTAGAGCACAGCCCCCGTATTTGCCTGTGTGAAAATACGAAACCCTATTCAGGGCTGCCAACAGTGGGGTTCTAACCCACTATCTCCCGAATGCCAGCTGTGACTCAAATACAGGGACATTCTTTTATCTATGCAGAGGATTGTCGTTCACCCTGTTGCCTGCACTGTGAGCCTGTCTCTCGCCAAGCACTTTGCCATAATGTGGCCAGCGCTTGCCCAGCACAGAGTCATAAAGTGTTTTTACACAAGATTTCCTGTACTTTATGAAGGTATTATATACGGTATATACACATGCTCATAAAATGAAAATGGAAACAACACACTGAGCACTAAACACTCGACTGAACTGAACTTGATATGGATATAGATTCCCTTAAACCCAAACCAAACCAAACCCCATGGCACTACTGCCCTTGAAGGGCCTTGGCCTACCAAGCGACCGCTGCTCAGCTCGAAGGCCTGCAGATTACGAGGTGTCGTGTGGTCAGCACGACGAATCCTCTCGGCCGTTATTCTTGGCTTTCTAGACCGGGGCCGCTATCTCACCGTCAGATAGCTCCTCAATTCTAATTCTAGGCTGAGTGGACCTCGAACCAGCCCTCAGGTCCAGGAAAAAATCCCTGACCTGGCCGGGAATCGAACCCGGGGTCTCCAGGTAAGAGGCAGGCACGCTACCCCTACACCACTGGGCCGGCATATAGATTCCCTTAGGGAACCTTAATTATTTGTGCAAAATGAGTAAATTTATAATATCTATATAGTGGTTCCGTTATTGGACATTATAAATTTTTAGGCTAACTCATTCCTGTTTCTGGCATTTTGCCCCAGTGCACTAATATGGGCTCATCAGTTGGTAACCAGCACACCTACCAAGATGCATGGCTAGTTAGTATGTACCGTGGAGACCACTGCATAAGCTATTTGAAGCTATCAGCAGTGTCAATGCACTATGAGACACTTTGTCCAATAATGGGCCCTTCATGTTGGCATTAAACCGAACCTTACGCTGATAAAGCTCTCAGCAGTCTGCAACGGAGGGGAACTTGTAGTACCGAGAAGTTCATTACGGCAAAGTGCTTGGCAGGAGACGAGCTTGCAGTACTGGCAATTGGGCTAGTGACAATCCCCTGAATAGATAAAAGAATGTCTCTGTACATACTGACCAGCGGCAATTACACATGGCCAAAGACAATTAGAATTAAGAGCATGAACATTGTGAGACCAAATCAAAAATATAAAGAAGAAAGTGGAATTGGATATAACATACATAACATAGGCCTATACTCAGAAAACAGACACCAGTACTGAGTAACAAGTACTTGATTGGAATCCTCAGGGTGTTCACAGAGGAGGAAGGCCTAAAATCTCATGATTATTGCAATCCTTTTCTCTTTCTCTGTTTGTCCTTGTCTTTTCCTACCTGTATTCACCTTGGGGTACCTTACGTCTCTTCCCCTTTTCCATGTTAAGCCAGCATTCTTCTTATCCTACACTTCTCACATTAAGATTGAAGAACTATCAAGGTGGTCCCTCAATTATTGTTGATGGCCGTCTTCTTGATGAAGCTGGGAAGCAGAAATGAGCTCACTGGACGACATTGTTGTACTGTTGCAGCACCGTCACTGAACTCTGCCGACATACGGCAATGACACTCTCACCAAAAGGATAAACACTGTGCAGCTGGTTCTTATTTCAAATGCTCCCACTGTATATCTTCCTCAAGAAGTGTAATCAATTTCTTTGAAAACTAAACCACTATGGAACTTACAGAGAGTTTCTCTTGTCAGTTGGATGGCAGGCTCGCACAGCTTATCTGTCTCCCGTTGTCTCATCACTAGACAGCGGAAGTTTAGGCTCTAAACGGTAATGTTTTAGGCGCCTAAGAGAGGCTCCTTAACTGCTATATTTAGGCATAAAATTAATAATATATATAACTAAGCAGATATCAGCCGGCCCCGTGGTGTAAGGGTAGCGTGCCTTCCTCTTACCCGGAGGCTCCGGGTTCGATTCCCGGCCAGGATTTTTACCTGGACCTGAGGGCTGGTTCGAGGTCCATTCAGCCTACGTGATTAGAATTGAGGAGCTATCTGACGGTGAGATAGCGGCCCCGGTCTAGAAAGCTAAGAATAACGGCCGAGAGGATTCGTCGTGCTGACCACACGACCCTTCGCAATCTGCAGGCCTTTGGGCTGAGCAGCGGTCGCTTGGTAGGCCAAGGCCCTTCAAGGGCTGTAGTGCCATGGGGTTTTGGAAGCAGATATCAAGAAAACATTAAAACTCTGTCGAGTAATCGGGGAATTCAGGGAGCCAATGTCGAATTAATGATACTTTAGATGATTTTATTTTTGGCATTACGTTTTCTTCAAGTGAACACGTCGAGCTCTGAAGACCAACAGTACACACGTACCTTGAGATGGTTAGGCCTATATTTATAAAGGTAAAGAGATTGGGACGTTTGCATTGTGCCACTAGTTGCTGAGCTTTCCAACGCTGGGAAGGAGGAAAGGGGTTGCTAACGCTCCTTGCAGTGTTTTATACAGGCTCGTTAAAAATAATGGCACAGTAGACCATTTTTATGAATAGTGTAAAAGATCATAATTAAAACAGAAATTCAAATCTAACAAAGGAGAAACTAGTCAAATTGGAAAATTGGCACTAAAAATAGACTTGGAATGGAAAATAGGCACTAACATCAAAATAAACATTTTTAGGCATTATAAAACTGCTTTATATAGATCTAAACGTTCATGAAACATGTAAATTTAAAAGGTGACGCATGTATATGTTAAGCAAAAAATAGACATTTGGCTAAAATCCGCTGTCTAGTCATCACTTACCTTTACACAGCACAACGGCAGCACGGGAAAGCCCGCACTTCGCAATCATGGCCGACTTGATGCGTCGCTCCAGCTCGCGAGGGATCCAATCGGCTATGTTCGCACAGATCCGTGCTTAGAACGCGTATTAAGTGTTGATCTGTCACTCCAACTGTTCTCGAGTTGTGAGGTGTTACTTCGGGATATAATTCTCATAATGCCTCCGCATGTGTACACGGTAGAGGAAAGGGTATTTATGTACAATAATAATATAATATAATTATGTGAAAACAGAGTCTTGCGGGAAGTCGTTAGGCGATTTGTAACACAATTTCCAGGTATACGCCGTCCATATACACAGACCATGCGGAAACTCAAACAAATTGGGAGGAATTGGCTGTTTACTTGAAGGGAAGCGAAGTGTTATAAAACAAGAACTTAACAGCGAAAAAGTAAATGAAATTGCAGAAAGATCAGAACATACGCTTACAAAACCCCTAAGATGTCTTGGACAAGAAGCTGCGGTTTCGAAGAGCGCAGCATGGCAGGCTATGAAAATGTTAAAATTGAAACCATACAGGCTAACGGAAGACAAACGTATGCGTGTGAATCGGAGTTTCCTAAGACGATGCCAGAAATGTGTGGATGCAGGAGGAGAACATTTCCAACATCTCCTGTCATAAGGAACGAGTTTCTTTTCTTAATTTCTAATTTTCTCAATTCTTATTTTCTTAATTTTAATTGTGATTTCATGTCATACACGGATAAAGTGAGCGAAATGCTGTCCTTGTTGCTAAGCCGCAGAACGGGGAGTGATGAGTCAATGGGAGACAGATAAGTTGGGCACGGCTGCCGGCCAACAGATGAGAGAAACTCACTGTATATCTTCCTCAGGACATGTAATCAATTTCTATTTAAATTCAACCACTATGGAACTTATTTTACTTTTAATTAGTACAGTATCATAAATAACCAAGAACACTGACTTTTGCATTCTGAAATGGGGACTAATTGAGAATAAGGAGTTTGATTGAGGTGCTGGCATTTCAAGTTACAGCTACTAAAGACACCAGCAGTTTAGGAGTTCACATAATCAAGAGGCAGCAATTCTTGAACAATCTTCTTCAGTCTAAACTTACGAAATTCTTTAAAGTATTCAAGTAGTTCACGGTCCATTCTCTCTGAATTAATATACATTCTGAAGGTTTGAGGAAATATACTCCTCCATGCATAGCTAAATTCTAACTTCAAAGATGTCAGTGAGCCATTGTACGTGAATGTGTATAATATTTTAATATTTAAGCTATCATCATAATAGACATTTTCATCATTTAGCACATGCCAATTTTTTACTTCTTCAAATTGATCAATGCGTTCTACAGAACATTTCGTGACTTGTGTTAGATCCTGGAGGAACTCTGCTATTTGATCTTCAGTGATCAATGGCTCTTTAATAACTGGATGAAATCCAACTGGAAGACGGTATTTCCGTATAGTATATGGCTTGCTTTCATCTTGTCGAGCAAGGGTGATGGTAAAATCACTAAAGGGCACACGCTTTCCACCTATCCTAGGATAAAGTCGCACTACAAGTTTGTTGTCACTAACAGCTTTAACATGAATAGGAAATGTCTTCAATAGTTTCTTCTGTAGTTTTAGCTGCTTTATCTCAGTCTCTACTTGTACTTCTTCAAATGGAGCCTCATTTACCCATGTTAAAGTCCTTTCTAGTCTAACTATTGAGCTGCGTGCAGATGAGTAAGCTAAAGAGAAAAAGAGGGAAATTATATTATTTTTACCTAAGCTTTTGAACCTTTAAAAATATGTGTTCTAGAGTTGAATACTTTACTAATAATATTCATTGAAAAGAAATGTATTAAGGACAATTTAAATTACTGTCGTACTGTATGTTATCTGTATTCTACATTTTCTCTGTCTCTTTCTGCACATTCTACTAACTGCTGTACATCCAATGAACTTCCAACAATCATCTAAATGCAATAGAAAACAACATTTCAGTGTGTGCTGAATGTTTATTAATTTTTGTATGACATGTACAGTAGTAGTTTGGAACTAGGAGTTACAAAGATAAAAGTGGAGAAAGCCATACATACATACATACATACATACATACATACATACATACATACATACATACATACATACATACATACATACATACACAGCGAGTTTCTCTCATCTGTTGGCCGGCAGGCGCGCCCAGCTTATCTGCCTCCCGTTGACTCATCACTGCCCGCTCCATGGCATAGCAGCAAGAACAGCACTTCCCTCGCTTTATCCGTGCATGACACGAGATAACAATTAAAATTAAGAAAAGAAATTTACCTTGTATGCTTTCAATTGTAACATTTTCGTAGCCCACCATGCTGAGCTCTTCGAAACCCCGGCTTCTTGTCCAAGTCGTCGTAGGGATTCTGTAGGCGTATGTTCTAATCTTTCTGCGATTTAATTTACTTTTCCTCGTTAACACTTCACTTCTTATCGAGTAAAGAACCAGTAACACATCACTACTTAAGAACAGTTGGAGCAACAAATCAAAACTTAATAAACGTTCTAAGCACGGACCAGAACTGCAAAGTGTGAGCATTCCCGTGCTATCGCTGCGCTGTGTAACCGGAAGTGATGAGTCAATGGGAGGCAGATAAGCTGGGCGCGCCTGCCGGCCAACCGATGAGAGAAACTCCATGTACATACGACCTGGGGGTGGGAGCAGTAGCGTACATCCGCATCATCACCTGCAATGAGGTGACTAAAAGGAGTAATCAACGAGGGCTCTGAACTTTACGAGTATGGTAAAGACCCACTATTTTTAACCGAGAAATAAAGGGATTAAGAAGGAGGTGCAGGTTAGGAAGAAATGAAGTTAGGAATAGCAGTGGAAGTAAGGATAAACTTACTAGAAAATGAAGTTAGTAAAAGCAGTTAGCTAAGGACAACATGATAGCAAGCATTATTAGCAGTCACATGCGTTTCAATGAAAAATGGAAGGGTATGTATAAGTACTTTTAGGCAGAAACAGATTCCATGAAGGATCTTCCATACATCACTAATAAACAGGGGGAATGCGAATAATGAACGATCGCATCGGACAAGCTCGCAGTCAACGTGCGCGGCGGCTCAGGCTTCGGCCACAGTGCAAGCGGCGAGCGGAGCGGAGCGTAGCCTTGTGTGTAGGCATCACTGATCTCTATACATGGATCGCTGATGGCAGCTCTCCGCAGCAGGAGAAAGTACGCCAAGTTGAGCGCGCGGTTCGCCATGTTGGCGTACCCATCCTATAGCTCTCCTTATGGGGAAGCAATGATAATATAGTAAATTTTAAATCGCAATTGATGGCGCGTTGGAATAATTAAAAATATAAGGACATTGGGATCACTGACGCGTCGTTCCGAGGTCAGTAAATCTCCGGGATAGCAATAAAAATGAGTGTATAATAACGGCCGACTCTTATTAACTTAGGTGCTGAATACATGCAATTAGCGATCGGTAACACAATACGAGTGAAAATCAGTTTCTGGAATCATTGCTGTAAATTGTATACATGTATGTCACGAAATTATGCATTCTTAAAATGATGTACCTATAAACGTAGCTCACTATACAGGCCTAGATTCGACATACCATAATCGGTGCTTGATAATGAATTCCTGTTTCCTGTTTCTATGAAATAACACGCAGTTTATCAAATTAAAATATAATTGAAGCAAATGTACACATTCATAAAACCAGCAAATATTCAAAACTTGTCAATATATCGCATTACCTGCAGCTTAACTTACTATTACAGACCTCTTTAATTAAATTCAGCTACCAAAGCAATATTGATGGTCATCATCAGAAATATGTAACACCCGTTAAATGAGCCCCAAATACCACAACTAGTATAATGGGATAGCCTAAAACACCCACCACACTTTGCCTTCTCCCACCACTCCAATGTCTGAAACCCATAATTATTACTGATGTAAATAAGGTCTAGAATTCCTCCATACTTCATTTTCTAAGATTGTTATAAGGTCACGTCAATTATTTCATCAAAACCGTCCGTTTAATTATGACAAATAAATAAAAATATAAGTAAATCTTTACTTGCAGTTAATGTTCAGTAAAATTGAAAACAGTTGGCTATACATCACTTCCAAGGCGTGCAGTTTGTCCATTTTTATCTAAACAGTCTTCCTCAAACTGATGGGAGCAGAGAGCAGCTGTTTTAGAAGGCTCCCAAGTCTCCCGCCTGATACTCCTAATCCATGATCTTAGATGTTCGGGTTTCGAGAAAGGAAACCTAGAAAAATAGCCATTTTGCTCCCAGAATATGCGAAATAAGATACAATAACCTAAAACTCAAAACACTACCCTAGGAAGATTATTATGTACAGTATAAAACTCACCGATGAAATGATTTCTCCTTCTGCTGATCGTTTCTGTTTGTACATCCATAAGCTGAACCCTGCGGTATGTTAATACCCGTTAGGATGTTTCTTCATTCGGACTTCACATAAATACATGCACATTTAAATTTAATTTTGTAATTTACAAGCAGTGTCCGCCTCTGTGGTGTAGTGGTTAGTGTGATTAGCTGCCATCCCCAGAGGCCCGGGTTCGATTCCCGGCTCTGCCAAGAAATTTGAAAAGTGGTATGAGGGCTGGAACGGGGTCCACTCAGCCCCGGAAGGTCAACTGAGTAGAGGGTGGGTTCGATTCCCTCCTCAGCCATCGTGGAAGTGGTTTTCCGTGGTTTCCCACTTCTCCTCCAGGCAAATGACGAGATGGTACCTAACTTAAGGCCAAGGCCGCTTCCTTCCCTCTTTCTTGTCTCTATCCCTTCCAAACTTCCCATCCCCCAACAAAGCCCCTGTTCAGCATAGCAGGTGAAGCCGCCTTGCGAGGTACTGGCCATACTCCCCAGTTGTATCCCCGCCCGAAAGTCTGAATCTCCAGGACACTGCCCTTGAGGCGGTAGAGGTGGGATCCCTCGCTGAGTCCGAGGGAAAAACCAACCCTGGAGGATAAACAGATTACGAACGAACGAATTTACAAGCATACTACAAGGCAACAAACCTAAATTCATAAAATACACTACTATTTCTTTTGAAATAACACAGCACAGAATACCCGTGGAACTACAATCAAGGGGGTTGGCGTCACTGAACTAAGCATAAACAAAGCAAGCGCGCTCCTCGTGGTCTATCCAATGGGTCTACTGCACCGTGCGCTCGCTGCCATCTTACTACGCCAGTCATCTTCTATTCGGCTTACTGCTACCCAAGCCACCAGCCATCCATGTATAGAGATCAGTGGTAGGCATAGATGAAACTCAAAGCTGCGTTAGCAAATGCATGTTGCCATAGTGCCAGCGGAGCGTCATTTTGGAAGAGAAGTTGGTTCAAAGACAACACTACCCGGCGCTAGCCTCTCACTCCTGTTTGAGATTTGAGCTGCGCCGCTCGCAATGACTTAATGAATTAACAAGAGAAGAGATGAATGCTAATTTCTGAAGTTCAAACCCGAACTTTCCTATGGAACGACAGAGAGAACTTCGAAAACATAATAGTGACAAGGGAAGCCTGGAAAGAGATTGGAACGATTTTAAATATACCAGATACATTCAGTTTAAAATTAATTACGGTTATGGACATAAACAAATTTGTCTTTTTTTTTTTTTTTTTTTTTTTTTTTGCTAGTTGCTTTACGTCGCACCGACACAGATAGGTCTTATGGCGACTATGGGACAGGAAAGGGCTAGGAGTGGGAAGGAAGCGGCCGTGGCCTTAATTGAGGTACAGCCCCAGCATTTGCCTGGTATGAAAATGGGAAACCACGGAAAACCATCTTCAGGGCTGCCGATAGTGGGGTTCGAACCTACTATCTCCCGAATACTGGATACTGGCCGCACTTAAGCGACTGCAGCTATCGAGCTCGGTAATATTGTCTTTATAGACATGATAGTGTATAGGCATTTGGGCTTATGCCTTATTTTCTTGACACGGCATAAGCTCAAAAGCCTATACACTATCATGTCTATAAGTACGGGCCGTGAAAGCATCAATAGCAACAATATTGTCTTTAATGTATATTATTATTATTATTATTATTATTATTATTATTATTATTATTATTGTTGTACGTCCTATTATTATTGAATGAAAGCCTACAACCTGTTTTCCAGTTAATGACCGGGTCAGGGATGGGATGAATGAAGCCCCCAACTTGCGGCGAGGATAGGAATTATGCCGGCTGCCGAGGCCTGTCGCACTCGTCTGGGGCAATGATTAATGACTGACAGATGTAATGAAATGATGGTAGAGGGTGTTGCTGGAATGAAAGATGACAGGGAAACTGGAGTACGCGGAGAAAAACCTGTACCGCCTCCACTTTGTCCAGCACAAATCTCACACGGAGTGACCGGGATTTGAACTACGGCATACAGCGGTGAGAGGCCGACGCGCTGCCGCCTGAGCCACGGTGGCTCTTTTGTTTAATTAATATTATTATCCTTTGTAATATATATCCGAGATGAAAACTTGTGTTCGGTATTACATCTGACTTATATGGGTCTCTGGAAGTTGGTGACTTGCTTCTGTAGTCGCACCTTAAGTTTAGTCATCATTATCATCTTTTCCCGCGGACACAGCGAGGGATCCCACCTCTACCGCCTCAAGGGCAGTGTCCTGGAGCCTCAGACTCTTGGTCGGGGATACAACTGGGGAGAATGACCAGTACCTCGCCCAGGCGGCCTCACCTGCTATGCTGAACAGGGGCCTTGTCGAGGGATGGGAAGATTGGAAGGGATAGGCAAGGAAGAGGGAAGGAAGCGGCCGTGGCCTTATGTTAGGTACCATCCCGGCATTTGCCTGGAGGAGAAGTGGGAAACCACGGAAAACCACTTCCAGGATAGCTGAGGTGGGAATCGAACCCACCTCTACTCAGTTGACCTCCCGAGGCTGAGTGGACCCCGTTCCAGCCCTCATACCACTTTTCAAATTTTCGTGGCAGAGCCGGGAATCGAACCCGGGCCTCCGGGGGTGGCAGCTAATCACGCTAACCACTACACCACAGAGGCGGACACCTTAAGTTTAGTAAGAATTCAAAAGAGGAATTGACATACAAGTATATGTGAACAATCTTATGAGGAATTCAATTCAGTTCTCCATATCAATTATGAAATTCCCTATGCATTTCAAGTTATTTATTTCTGGAAGATAACGAAATTGCCGGGCTGAGTGGCTCAGACGGTTGAGGTGCTGGCCTTCTAGCCCCAACTTGGCAGGTTCGATCCTGGCTCAGTCCGGTGGTATTTGAAGATGCTCAAATACGACAGCCTCGTGTCGGTAGATTTATTGGCACGTAAAAGAACTCCTGCGAGACTAAATTCCGGCACCTCGGCGTCTCCGAAGACCGTAAAAGTAGTTAGTGGGACGTAAAACCAATAGCATTATTATTATTATTATTATTATTATTATTATTATTATTATTATTATTATTATTATTATTATTATTATTGATAACGAAATTCTCTCCTAGTCCTACGTCGAATTCTTCAGTTTAGATTTTTTAAATTCTAAAAAATTTGAAACTGCCGTTATCTAATCACCACGTGCAGGGGAGACGCCGCGTCGCTTACTGACTGTCGCTAGATGTCCACACAGACGCTCTCTCCTCCCAGCTCTTCAACTCTTCGATAGCAGCAACGCTCCGCTCGCCGCTCGAAGCCTCATACGTACGACTGCGGTCGTACACGCGAGCACAGAAATGGTGTCCCGGTATAAACAAAGCATGGTATACCCCCACCTCCACGCTTAACGCATTGCTGCAGGTAGACAGCCCGCTACAAGACTGCTGTGATTGAAAGGGGCACAGTGGTGGATGTATAGCAATACACACACTGTGCCTTCAGCACTACCCGTTCACTCCCTCTCCTCCTTTTCGGTACTGGAGTGGCCTTCGACACTGTCCCCTTCACTCCCTCTCCTCCTTTTCTGTACTGGAGTGGGGCAGTGTTGATTGTTTACGTCGGGACACCATTTCTGAGCTTGCATGTACCTGGCCGTACGAAACAAATACGGATCCAATGTGCGCTCAGCCTTAATGTGCCTTATTGAAGACTGTTGTGTTGGTGGATGAAACCTACATAGTAGCCTACCGTTAAGGAAACCGTTAGTATCGATATCTGTTTTTATAATACCGTGGAGAAGGAAAGCATAATATTTTACGATCGCCTTAATATCACTCAAGAATATGAAAATAGAATGTCTGTCTTTGGCGGCACTGCAGACAAAGTGATTTAAGGTTACGTGACATTTAACCAATGTTACTGAATGTTTGAAATTGAACCAAAATTGTATTTATTCGGTAATAATATCACGTGAATAAAAGAAGCAAAATGTACGTAAGAGGGACAATACTTTTTTGTTTTGTTTTTAGAATTTGCTTTACGTCACACCGACACAGATAGATCTTATGGCGACAATGGAATAGGAAAGGGCTAGGAATGGGAAGGAAACGGCCGTGGCTTTAATTAGGGCACATCCCCAGCATTTGCCTGGTGTGAGAATGGAAAACCAAGGAAAACCATCTTCAGGGCTGCCGACAGTGGGGTTCGAACCCACAATATCTCGAATACTGGATACGGGTCGCACTTAAGCGACTGCAGCTATCGAGCTCGGTAGAGTTTTATAAAGTAATGTGAGGTAAACTAAGGACGAAAGCTGATGGAAAATATATTTGGGTTTCACTAGACGAAACTACGGACGTGGATCAAATATATGTAGCTAACTTTGTGTTTGGAATATTAGGAGAGGAAGGAGAGACACAAATGATATATATACAAAATATGGGTGTGTTACTTAAGGTGAATCACTCAACAGTTGCACTTTCTTGTTTGTGGCCATCAGGCATTCTTTATGATCATGTTCTCGTGATCTGCACTGATACTGCACCGTATATGTGTAAAGCCATGGTAGGTCTTGAGATGTATATCCCAAGCTGATACACGTCGCATGTGTAGCATGTGGACTTCATCGAGTCGCTGAAGCAGTCCGGGCTTCCTTTCCTGAAGTAAACGCGTGAAAAGAGTTCCTGAAAGCTCCAAGTCGCAAGAAATTATTTTTGGATATAGTTGATGATATGCCACTCCCGCCTCCATCAGTTCATACAAGATGGGGAACGTAGCTCGATGCTGTTGTTTATTATGCCGATTATTTTGAGTTAATAAAAAAGGTACTTAGTTGAAGACCTAGAATTTGAAGAAGGTAAAGAAGGTAAAGAAGGTCAAGAAGTCTTGAGCAAAGATGGCGTTCGTGAGCAACATATTACTCGCGAAGCTTCTAGTGATACTTCTTTGTAAGGAGTTGAGGAGTTTGGAGGGAGTTGGCCCGGTTCCGGTAATACGGCCAACTGAAGGGAAATGAAATCTGAATTGAATCGATAGTATGATCGAGCGATAGGAATTTTATAAACCTTTATTATCTTAAGCCAACAACTGTGTCTCACACACACACATTATATCACATTTCTCGACGCGAATCTTGTTCCTTTTTTTTTTTTTTTTTTGCTATGGGCTTTACGTCGCACGGACACAGATAGGTCTTATGGCGACGATGGGAATGGGAAAGGCCTAGGAGTTGGAAGGAAGCGGCCGTGGCCTTAATTAAGGTACAGCCCCAGCATTTGCCTGGTGTGAAAATGGGAAACCACGGAAAACCATCTTCAGGGCTGCCGATAGTGGGATTCAAACCTACTATCTCCCGGATGCAAGCTCACAGCCGCGCGCCTCTACGCGCACGGCCAACTCGCCCGGTAATCTTGTTCCTAGCATTAATTCTACATTTTGGCTTTGCTGTGTAAACAACAACAGTACTAGTAGGTAAAGTGTACGCCAGATGTCTCACGGCGATTCATAGTTTGTGTTCAAAGGTTGCCAATACGAATCTCGAAGATTGCCGAGGTCTACCGATTCAGCACTAGGGAGCCCAGGTATCACTAAAAGTTTCGCGAATATATTTATTCGTTCCAATTTGCATTGCATACCTTCGGCCATCAAGAAATTGCAAGGAAAAGGACTGCCTCTTCACACTGGTATTGGAATAGTTAAAGAAGTCAAACGATCCCTAATGAACCTAACTAATCAAAGTTTTCTCGGAAAAATTGCAGAGTGTAGTGCTAAAAAAACTCCGGTCTCCTCCAACTATAAAACATTTCTGGTGTTATTCAAGGCAAAGGCAAATTTGACAGTACATCGATATTAAAAGTCTGATTTCGTCAAGATGGAGTGTGTTTTCGGGCTACAAAGTCATTTTAAGCGAAAATAGACGCAAGTTTGTGTTTTAAAACCTATTACATCATGCAGTGATTAAGTGTAATCAAGATGTTTGAATTTCATTGACAAACTGGAGCATTTTATTGTGATACGATATGTAATTCTTTTCTTTTTTTTTTTTTACGATGTTTAAAGTGTAACATTCATTTCTTATATTAATATAAACCGCCGATTTATATAAGATATATGTGTGTTTTTAATACATATTTCTACATTTTAGTGCATATTTTGGACACTTTTAGTGCATATTTGCATGCATATTTTGGAATTTTAAGTGCATATTTATCCGAAGCCTGGTAATGATTTTCCGTAGCATTTGCCGGTTTTGCTTTATCTGTTATCCACTATGAAAATAAAGATTTGAAATCATTCAGTAAAAAGTAAACTCGTGTCCTCATCCTGAGGTGGTGCAGGTCTTTTCAGGCACACCCCAATGGAGGTGAGCTGCATGTACCATTTTAACTACATACCATACTGGCAGTACCGGGAATCGAACCCGGGCTTCCGAGGATGGCAGCTACTAGTGCTAACAGTTACGCTACGGAGGCGGATCAATTATTCACCGTTTCCATTTACACACACGATAGAAAGAATGTAGATCTCTGTACTGTACTGTACTGTACTGTACATCTTCTTAATCTGTTTACCCTCCAGGGTTGGTTTTTCCCTCGGACTCAGCGAGGGATCCCACCTCTACCGCCTCAAGGACAGTGTCCTGGAGCTTGAGACATTGAGTCGGGAGGTACAACTGGGGAGAATGACCAGTATCTCGCCCGGGCGGCCTCACCTGGTATGCTGAACAGGGGCCTTGTGGGGGATGGAAAGATTGGAAGGGATAGACAAGGAGGAGGGAAGGAAGCGGCCGTGGCCTTAAGGTAGGTACCATCCTGGCATTTGCCTGGAGGGGAAGTGCGAAACCACAGAAAACCACTTCCAGAATGGCTGAGGTGGGAATCGAACCCACCTCTACTCATTTGAGCTCCCAAGGCTGAGTGGATCCCGTTCCAGCCCTCGTACCACTTTTCAAATTTCGTGCCAGAGCCGGGAATCGAACCCGGGCCTCTGGGTGTGGCAGCTAATCACACTAACCACTACAGCACAGAATGTCAACAGGCTAAAAAGAATTCGAACGTAGCGCTGACCTTGGCAGCCTTGTTAGTGATTCATTTGAATAGGACTGCCCACAGCTGGCGAACGGGACACGTTTGAAGAAACTGCATTTTATCGAGAAGCACAGTACTTGTCGGATTTTCAAAATAATAACGGTGCTGAATTTGTAATATTTGTGAGTTGAAGGTTAGGTCCATAAAATAGCGTATTTCCATTTAAGAAAACAAAATTAGTACCATTATCTTGGGAGATATTGATACGATGAAAACGTACTGCAAGTCCAATATGAGCCCCTCGGTATCGTTAATGATAGTGAAAACAGAATGTCGGTATCCTCCACGGTTCACGTGGTGAGGCCGATATCTTAGCTGAATAACCCTGTCGGCCTATTTATCATAAACACTGGCAAGTAAACAAAAGCTTCCTTCGCACACCCTCTGCTTACTTACACACACACACACACACACACACACACACACACACACACACATGCCTACGTATTATATATCCTGTACATTTTCTACAACAGTGAAGATATGGATTCATTATGCATGACTTATTAAGTAGAAAACTACAATTGCTTACCAGACATCTTGGCACTGTAAGTGCTTGCTGCAGCTTGTTCACTACTGCATTCACCATTGATAACAGACGCTCAGCAGAACTGTCACAGACTGCGGCCACTACGGCGATCGTACGTTGGAAGGGGGAGGGGGTGAGTAGAATGTGAAAGACATTACAAGCACGCCCTTCCGAAAAGCAGTATGGCCTGTAAATGATATGTGAATGACGGTTTGCTTTTCATAAGGCAAGATGTCATACAGACAGATAAATGTGAATACGGTTGTTTCGAATAGTATTTAAGTTTTTTAAAAAAGGACGATCGGTGGATTTCCCTGTCCAGGATGAATCACAGTCACTTCGCCTATAAAAGTAATGTCGACAGGCAGAATATCTATAGCTTTAGTGTAATGCCAAAATGGTCCGCCTCTATGGTGTAGTGGTTAGTGTGATTAGTTGCCGCCCCCGTAGGCCCGCACTCGAGTCCCACCTCAGCCATCCTCAAAATGTTTTTTTCTGTGGTTTCCCGCTTCTCCTCCAGGCAAATGCCTAACCTAATAGGCCACGACCGCTTCTTTCTCTCTTCCATGTCTATCCCTTCCAATCTTCCCATCCCCCACGAAATTTAAAAAGTGGTACAAGGGCTGGGCCAGGGTCCACTCAGCCTCGAGAGGTCAACTGAATGAAGGTGGGTTCGATTCCCACCTCAGCAATCCTCAAAGTGGTTTTCCGTGTGGTTTCCTGCTTCTCCTCCAGGCAAATGCCTAACTTAAAAGGTCATGGCCGCTTCCTTCCCTCTTCCGTGTCTATCTCTTCCAATCCTCCCATACCCCACAAGGCCCCTGTTCAGCATAGCAGGTGAGGCCGCCTGCGGGAGGTACTGGTCCTCCTCCCCAGTTGTAGCCCCCGCTGAGTCCGAGGGAAAAGACATTAAGAAAGGAGGAATACCAAATTATCTAAAATGAAATGTCCATGCAAATAAGGTATACTCTTTAACTGGTCTTAAAATGATGTCTACGTAGTGTACAGTATGCTCTACACATTTTTCGTGAATTTATTCAGGAATTTTGTACATGGCATTTTCCTCAACTTCCACCTTCTCTGACACTGACATTTTCAGAAAAGAGCTTCAGTCTGTATGGCAACCCTCTGAAGTAAGCACGCATTTCGCGTTTTTTCCTTTTTTTTTTTATTTTTTTTTTTTTTTACAGTCTGCTTTACGTCGCACCGACAGAGATAGGTCTTATGGGATAAGATAGGGTTAGGAATGGGAAGGAAGCGACCGTGGCCTTACTTAAGGTACAGCCCCAGCGTTTGCCTGGCGTGAAATAGGAAACAACGGAAAATCATCTTCAGGGCTGCCGACAGTGCGGTTCGAACCAACTATCTCCCGAATGCAAGCTGGTAGCTTCGTGACCCAAACCGCACAGCCCCTTGCTCGTTTGTATGTACTGTACTTTCCGATCAATATCCGTAGTAAAAATGTCTATAGTACTCTTTATAATTGTGTACTAGTAAGTTGGTCTATGCTAGAAATTTGTCCGTAGACGAAGTGACCTGGGACCCCCAAGGTTGAATATTTTTCTAAAACTTCCCTCGGCAAATTCAAGGTGCCACACACAGAATTTTCTCTTCATTCCGAGAAAGAGCAAGTTTACTTCTCAGTACAGATCATAAATGGCTGTAAGTGGTAAATGATGAGAATTTCGAACCTCTCCGAAAACTACCTAATTACGGATTTCCATCGTTTCCCAATTTACTCCAGAAAATTAGTTGGGCTCTAACCTATTTTTATTTTTTTACAAGTTGCTTTACGTCGCACCGACACAGATAGGGCTTATGGCGACGATGTAATAGTAAAGGGCTAGGAGTGGGAAGGAAGCGGTCGTGGCCTTAATTAAGGTGTGAAAATGGGAAACCACGGAAAACCGTCTTCAGGGCTGCCAACAGTAGGTTTCGAACCCCATATCACCCGAATACAAACTCAGAGCTGCGCGTCTTTAACCTCACGGCCAACTCTCTTGGTGCAGAATTTCTTGAGTTTAAGGGGAGCCAAAACAGAAAATGTCCAATTTTTTTCTGTTCGTATTAGATGTATCAAAATAGGCTACTGTACATTATGAATTCTCTAAAGTATAATTTCCGTTCTTTTATGTTTTATGCACTTTTACGTAGGCCTAAATCATTTTTCTTCTTTTCAAAGCATTTTTTTTTTTTTTTTTTAGCAAATTTCGAATGTCTCCGCAAATATTTGCACCATCTAAAACCAATGCATAACAAAAGTTATAGAAACTACAAATTCCGATCATTTAGGTTTCGTACAGTTTACCGCTTATAGCGGAGATATTAAAGAATTTAGACTTTTAGAGCAAAGTCCATCAGCGCCGAACATCGCAGACAAGGGAAATATTTTTCAGTCGTCATTGTAACGTGTTAAATGACGATTATGGTTGTCGTTGTCGTAATTGTTTTAATAACATATAAAACCTTACGAAGATAATTTTAAAAATATCGTAATGAAAAGGGAAACGTGAAGAATAAAACGAGGAAAGGGAATGATGAATGGGGATGATAATGATGATGTGTGGCCTCCCGAAAGGTCTGCTGAATGTCTTTCGAGTTGACGCCATATAGACGACCTGTGCGTCTGTGAGGATAATAAGATAATTCTAATACTGACGACGGCACAAACATCCAGCCCCCGAGCCAGAGGAAGTAACTAATGCAAGTTAAAATCCTTGACCCGTATGGGAATTGAACATGGGACCCCTTGAACCACAGATGTCAAACCTTGTATGCCGTAAGCACAGTGCTCCTGCTAGAAATACCCGTGGACGGAGACGCAAGTCTCCTCCTCTCAGTCAAATCGTATTTCCCCACGTTGATGACTCAGGGCTGTGCACGCCTACCTATGACAAGCTCTACTTACTGTGCCTGTTTTGGTTCTACAAGTCTTTCTCTCTTTCTCTCTTTCTTTCTTTCTTTCTTTCTTTCTTTCTTTCGTAATCCGTTTACCGGCCAGGGTTGGCTTTTTCCCTCGGACTCAGAGAGGGATCCCACCTCCACCGCCTCAAGGGCAGTGGTTCTACACGTAATAGTTGAAACTCACCGCTACATAGGCTGTGACAACGATTAATACAGAAATTTGTTAGTGTGTGTTTGTATTTGTGTACTTTTGTATCAACGCGGTTGCTTGAAGAGATGTTACTTTTATCATAGCCTATTTTCCTTTGTTGAGTTTATAAAAGCATGACGTTTTGCTAAAGAAACGATGTGCAAGCATAGTAGTTGATAGGAGAGTTGAGCATTTAAGCCTCTAAAAGAATTAATGCGTTTCATTTTGTACCTCATAGTTTATACCAACCTTTACAGTAATTATGTTTCTAGTAAACGGTGATTACAAAGCATGGTGTTTCGGGTATTTTATGCAAACGCCGAGTTGAACACGTTTAATTATGTACAGGGTCTTTCTTACAAACCCAGACCGAGGGCACGGTGTTTGTACTGCGCGCTACAGCAGCTGCCTCAGCCCAACTGCCGCTCTGCCTTACGCGTGTATACAGTGTTATATAAAATCTTACCTTATAAAAGATGCTGAAGGTGTCGTCAGTCATAATGAGGGACTTCATAAACACCATTAGGATTTTCTGCACACCAATAGCGAGAGCTATAACTGTTCACACGAACATTAATATGAAACTAGGCCTCGTCCGTAAACAACACAAGCTGTGGGTCTAATAAACGATCATTTAATGATGCAAGATACCACTCACAATATCTCACTCTTGTGGCTGGATCAGCAGGTTTTAAACAATGGGACCGTGTAAACCTGTACGGTTTGATGTGTAACAGCTTTGTAGCTCTGTGTGCAGAAAAAATCGAAACCCCTACTTGTTGTGCTAATTTTGTGAGTGATTTATTCGGTGACCGTTCAAGATCACCAATGTCATCTAGCTTTTCCTCTGTTAAAACAGTTTGTGTGTGCACATGTCTTTTTTTTTTGATTACGGAGTCAGTAGTTTCAAATTTATTTACAACTAGTGAACTATTGGGGCAATTCCCCCAATTTATTAAGGAAGTTTAAACATGTTTCAAAATCCGATTCCTTGGATCAATAGTCAGCGTACTGGCCTTCCGTTCAAAGGGCCCTGGGTTCGATTCCCGATCGGGTCGGGGATATTAACAAAGTTGATCCTCTTCATTTACACACAATACATCATATGACAAACCACGACAGAAACACACACTTGTGAATACATCGCTTCACATAGTGTTGGCGTAGCAAATGCATCCGGCTGTAAAAATCAGGCTTAACCTCACACTATTGCCGACCCCAGATAACTACGAAAAGGCCAGGAAAGAAAAGAAGAATAACAAGAATAATAATAAGAAGAAATTTAAACACATTTCAAGGAAGAAGGAGTAGTTTAAACGTATTTCGAAGAAGGAAATGTTTAAACATATTTCAAAGTAGTAGAAACCATTTTATTAAGACTTGTTCTTTAACAAAGACAGAAAAACAACGTAGGTGGATGTGCCGTTCGGTAACAATATTTATGTGGATATAATGTTTTCTGCATAGGTATGCCATCTTGGACTTGTTCTCTTGTTTCGTACCCCGTGGTACCGAATCTCATTACATTCTTTGAGATCCACTACCCGGGCACGTAATTTCTTTACATAAAAAGGTATTTAACGTTGTTTAAAGGTGGGAGACTTATTTAGTGGTGGGTGATTTATTTAATTAATTCCATATGCATGTCCACTCTAAGGACACTACCGACAGCTTTAAGGCATTTAGAAGTAAATAATAATTTAAGCGTAGGTAGGGCGCGGTACCCCATCCCACGTTTGACCACGCCCAGTGGTACTTAACTCGGAGTTGTACCCACGAATGTTACAACTCACCGGAATTAGCAGGAATGAAAATATAACATTTGAATAAAATATGGGTATATTAGTTTAGGTTATTTATTATCATTATGTGTGAAACGGAACGTTATTTATAGGATTTCAATAATTATAGTACGAAAAGTAGAAAAGTATAGAGCCGGTCCCGTTCAACAGCTAAGCAGCCGGCTAGCGCGGGGAGAAGGGACACGTGCGCCGGCGAACCAGTTAGAGTGGGGAGGGGAGGACGTGCATAGGCGTGTCTCCAGGCACGCAGTGTGCCGGGTTAGCATTGGCCAGCAGTTATTCATCGCTGATCGCGCGGAATTTGAAATGTCGAAAATTTTAAGCCCCTTAGTTAACGCCCTAATGAATGTTGGCACCCAAAATTGATGCCGACATCAAGTAGTATTACATAAAATAATTAGTACATAGTGATTACTTTGAAAACTCAATCCATTGGTCGTGCTGTCTAAGCAGCCATGTGTTGGGGTGATAAGGAATTAAGTTAAAACAGAGTCTTGTGAGTTCAAGAGGTCTTACGAGGGAGTCGATACGGACACAATCTAAATGGTCACGTCCTATCGTCTGGAGATAGCAAGAAAGGGGGTAGTTTGAAGGATCCCATAATTAAAACTAATGGGCTACCCAATTAAGTGAAACGGGACGCAAAATCATGTTTATGATGACAAGTATTAGAAATGGTGGAGTTATGTTATGAGGATAGGGTTAAGGGCGAAAAGTCACAGTTCATATAATAAACATTGCCACGTGCATAGCGTGGGAGTTGCGATATATGGGGGAGGTGGTAGAACCAATGGTAAGCCAGTAAGGCTTTATCTAAGAGGAGGAGAACCTCTCATATCAATTGCTAGTTCCTTTAAATACGTATGTAATTGAAGGAACAAGCGTCTTATTGCATTAGTCTTCGCTTTGGAAGCCTTGCCTTCCGCTCACGTCAGGGAATCGCTATCGATTCTCCAAGAGGTCTCGCTACTTAGAATATTTCTTAGTAGATAAAGTTGAACGGTGGTGCTAACACTTGGTATTCATCATTCATACTTTGATTCTCGACTTAAGCCCTAGTTCTTCTGGGTTTTATCGTAGTTGGCAACTTAAAGCTTGAGGAATCTCTGTGAGACTCCACGATACTCTGTTTTATATCGCTTTAGCGATTCAGTGGTACTCTAATGTTTTAGAGTCCACTTGCATTTACTTGGAGTAGCCGTTCTGAGGAAGACTATTTCCAGTACGTCACACTAAGTGACCGACTTCAATTGTATGTGTATATTCTTTGTACATCACCTGTTAATATATGCACATATATAGGAAATCATATGAGTTTCAACTCTTAACAACCATCCTACCTAACGCCTATAAATTACCATCTTATATCCCTTTCGTTTTTAGTACTGTCATTAGCCATCAGGTGATTCCACTCACCGCTCGGCATCTCACCTGTTGGCCGGGATACGACAAATGGACCTTTTTTTATCACACAGGACTCCGGTAACTTGGCGCCATTTCATCCATCCATATATGTGTAAGTCTGTGTGTGTGTGTGTGTGTGTGCATTTATTGGGTCATCCTGACATAAATTAGAGTCATAAAACAGTAGGTTGACGACCACGGGGCCCTTTGCTGAGTTCTAACATTGCTTCCACTTGTGTGACGCTACTCGCTTTTATCTTCCTGTAAGATTTTTTCCCCTTGGTCAATTCTTGTTCTTTTCCAATCTCGACGGCATTATGTTTGCGAGGCGTAGAGCGTCTTTGATTTTCACAGCCTGCCGATATCTTCATCCTTTAGAAGTGTCGGACCTCTTCCATGTTTCTTCTGATTAGTGTTAGGAGAGGATGGTTACACAGTTGTTCTATTTATTAACACAATAATTACCACTACCTACAATAATACTGAAACTGAAACATTAGAACAAACAATAACGAATCTTTATTTTACTTTAATTTACATTTATATACATAATCGTTTCTATATATGTTACATGGTAAATACAATGGTTTTTTGTGTGCTATAATAGGCGAAGGTTTTATTTCATTACACAATTATTGTGGTACAATTACTTTTCATTTCACGGCGTATCAAATTTCATACGTTAACGTTCTTCAAAATGGAACGCTATGACACTGTAGTTACTTACCGCACTCAACTTCTACCCTTTTCAATGCAGTTACTTAGAGACTTGCAAGATGGCCAAACTGCGTCATGTGGGCGAGTCAATACATGTACACTGTATCTATCGATTCTTCTATGGATGACGTCGACTCTTTGAACTGGGCATGATGTGCACATTATAATATTATGTAAATAAAAATAAATTCAACACAGCACGAAATAAAATAGTATATAGTAATCGCTCAAAGAAAAAAATAGTGCGTGGTATTGTACGTTCTTAACATTTAATATTTTATCAGACTTAATTATTAACAAAATATAATTTATCTCCCATGTAGATAAATGCCCTGTGGCGCCCACGACAAACATTATTTCTATAGGTTCAACTGGATGATGTTATGCATCATTTGACCAAGTGTCAAAAAATATATTTTTAGATATTCGCCATAGCAATGATTTAAATATAATGCATACCTTAATGATTGTGTTACTCTCTTTAGTGCTGTTTATCCTTAATGCAATGCAACGGAAGGGCTGAAAAAAAGAATAATGATTTCCACCCTGTTTGAGAAATCCAGAAACGCCTTTCTCTTCCCTTTGATTTCAAACTGACTGTCCTTATTTTTTAATATTTCATTGTCATTGGTTTGATGTTTTGACCGCTGCCGTTGGTGGCGCTAGTGCAGCTCTCAGTTTTGTCCAGAAGATTCGTTGCTTTTTCGGATTTTGATCCCATTCCAGGTATATTCGCGTTCTCATGAGATATTTCAGAGTAGGCGTCATATTCGACGATCTTACGTTTCCAATTTTCACAATGATAAGGGTATCATCACGATCACCATGTTCCTTATCATCAAGGAATAATCTGTGATGTTCAGCAAGCCGTAACTCCCACATGCACCACTGCGATTTGGCAAACGCGTCACTCACAATCAGTAGAGTTCTACGACTGCTGGCCACACTCTCCAACACAGCCTCTGATATCATAGTCCCAATCTGAAAGTCTCTTTCGTACACGCAGAGCTTAAGGAAAGGTTCTTGGTTCTCTAGCATTGCCACTAATCGAACAACAAAATTCCTGTCTTCACTACTGTACGAAACAAATGCATCGAATTGGTAGTTTGTATATCCTTTACAGACCACCTTTCTTCTGCCCCTGTAACGTGACATGCCTCGTCTTCTTAAATCCATTCTTGCTAAGAATGCCCAGTAGCGGATATAAGAACGATATTTATAGCCAAGAACGCCGCACAAAATCCCTAATGTGAGAAGAATGCATAGCAATATTACAACCCAGATAATCCCCTTACTGTTCTCTGGACACGATTCTTCGTACTCTGATAAACCGAGAAAAATCGTTAGCTCACGGTACTTCCACTGTTCCGGAGCTTCACAGTATGGCACCATATCTGTCGGAAATAAAATATTCTCAATGCTAACATTATTACCATTTGTAACCCAATTCCTTGCTTGAAGCACAGCAGAACAGTCGCAAATGAACATATTATTATACAGTGTCAATAACTTAAGTTTAGAGAAATCTTCAAGCATAACATAGCTTAAAAATGTAAGCTTGTTGTTTGCAAGGAACACTTTGGAAATGTTCGGATTATGTTGAAATATTGGCTTATCAGTCCACGGTTCTAGATCATTCCCTTCTATTGAGAGGCCTGTCAAGTGCTTTAGTGGAAATATGACTTCTGGATATAACTTCACTATGAAGTTGTCATCCAGCATCAAATATTCAAGTTTTTCAAGTGGAGAGAATACGTTAACGTCACTGAAATGGGAAATTCCGCACCTAATAAGAATCAAAACCTCCAGGTTTTTGAGACCTTCAAATATTTCAGCCGTTAAGTTGGTTCGTGAAGTAAGAGGATTATTCTGAAGATTTAAGAATGTAAGTTTTTTAAGCTCCCGGAATGATCCAGGTTCAATGCGACTGATAGAGGCATTTTTCAAACCTAGTTGTTCTGTAAGGTTTTGTAAACCAAGGAATGTCTTAGTTGTAATCGTTTCAAGAAAGACGTAAGAAATGTTTAGTGTGTTGAGATTTGACATATGTACAAAGTTTCCTTCCCCGAGAATGAAATTAATTGGTTGCAATTTATTGTAAGAATTGTATGAAATATCGAGTTCAGTAACTTGAACCGGCAAAATTCCTGAACTGAGTCTTGTTATATAGTTTTTTGCTAGACAGAGATTTCTCAATTGCGGCAGGAAAATCTCGTCAAATGTTCCAGGGTCGACGTTCACTATTAAACAAGACTGGAGGTTCAGATATCGTAATCGGGGCATTTTAGGAAATGAACCTCTCCTAAGGTGGGAAAACTGGTTATTATCCAAACTAAGACTTGTAATTCCAGATTCTCCAATGGCAGACAGCAAATGTTTTGGGGGCTTTTGAAATCCCATATTACCTAAATTCAAAGAGACAACAGTCATGTTATCTCGTGTCATTTGTCTGACAAGGCTAGTTAATGTTGTCTCGTTTAAGGAATTCTGACACAGTTCCAAATGACGCAAATGTCTTAAAGGCCTGAAGGCTTTGGGATGGATGTATTCTAATTGGCAAAGTTTCAAATGCATTTCTACTATAAGTGCACCATTCATTGGTGTTAAATCAAGAGCATCAATACGACTGAACATATTGGCGTTGAGAGATAAGTTAAGTAGACGAGGTAGGTATGTAGGAAGTAAAGAAAGAGCAATATCTCGGATGTTCCAAAAATTATTTTGAATAAGTTTCAGTTCAGTAAGGTTATTGAGACCTTTGAAAGTACCATTACTTAAATAACTTAAATTGCTATTGAAAGAGATGCTGAGTGATTCCAAAGCATCCATGCCAATAAAAACTCCCGGCTCAATAGTTGTAAGATGGGAATTGTACTCAATCATAAGGCATTTCAGATGCCCAAGATTGGTTAGATCACCAACGTATACAGTGCGGATGGCAGTTGTACTGACTGATAGATGATTACCACCAATCCTGTGGTTAGGAAATCGTTCACACCCGCCGTAGCATACCATGGTTCCCAAGCGATTTTCAGTACATGTGCAACCGTCGACCATCGCATCGCTGAATTCTGTAGTTGCAGGATAAATGAACGGTGTCATAGGCATGAACTGATCACTGGAAGTTGCCAAGACGCTGTGGATGTTGAGGAACAGCAGTGGCCACATCCACACCTTCGTCATTCTTCGAATGTCATCCCCACCTAGAAAAGAAGAAGTGAAAGATAAACAGTGTTTCCGAGTTCACTACAAACTCAAACGAGAACTTAGTAAAGAGGGTATAGTGATCTTCAGTGGATGAAACGGTTAACGCATTTTCCAAAAATAACTGTTATCACGTATTTCAGTCAGAAATGCAACATTGCCTGGCTGAGTGGCTCAGATGGTAGAAGTGCTGATACGCCCCATGCGTGTCGGCACATTTAACGGCTCGTAAAAGAACTCCTCCAGGACTTCCGGCACCTTTATGTCTCTGAAAACCGGAAAGGTAGTACAGCACTTGGGACGTAAAATGATAATGAAATAATAATAATAATAATAATAATAATAATAATAATAATAATAATAATAATAATAATAATAATAATAATGAACTGATTACTGGAAGTTGCCAAGACACTAATTATTATTATTATCAACAACCGAGAGAGTGGATATGCGATTTGGATCATATAGCTACGATCTTGCATTCGGGAGATATTGGGTTCGAATCCCATTGTGGGCAGCTCCGAAGATGGTTCTTGCTTCGACACATAGGGAGTTTTTTATAATTTCAGCATCACAATATTACTTTTGTCCCAATTTACTACCTACTTACCGAGTGAGTGGCTGCTTGGTTTGGGTCACGTAGCTGTCAGCTGGCATTTAGAAGATAGTGACTTCGAACCCCACTGTCGGCAGTCCTGAAAATGTTTTTTCGTGGTTTCCCATTTTCACACCATGCAAATGCTGGATCTGCACCGTAATTAAGGTCACGGTTACTTCCTTCCCCGTCGTAGCCCTTTCCGTTCCCATCGTCACCATAAGATCTGTCTGTGTCGATGCAACGTAAAGCAAATTAAAAAACAAATCTTATTAGGCTACAATAAATGAAATAAAAAAGGATCGCAAGATTCTGAGAAAAGTCATGGACCCCATCAGCGAGGAAGGTAAAAATACAGAATCAGACACAACAAGGGACTCTGCCAACAACTGGAGAGCATTACAACAGTTGTGTGACAGAAGAGACTAATCTTCAACGGTTATGTAGTCAGGATGGACAACCAAGCTCACCTCAAGAGTCTTCTAAGAGAAACTAACGATAAGTGGACAATACTAGTTAGAAAATACATAGAACAAATAGAAATTGACCCCAGTGAGATCTATAACATTGATAAGTACAGAATGCTGATAATAACATCAGACTCTCTCCCATAATTAACAGCCAAAATACTGTACCCTGGAGGAGGGGTGAAATGGACTCAGGACCAGATTAACCCCAAAGTTACGAATCAACAGACCCAAAACTCTTCCCCCCCCCCCTTCGCAGCCCTCAAAGCACGTTCACATCCAAGCTACTCCCAATACAGCAGACTTTCACTCCCAAGCCGTCCCACAAATCTCAGATTTTAACGATCAGACCAGCCCAGACAGCGAAGAAGCCTATTCTCAAACTATCCCAATACCACCCTCCCCCCCCCCCCCTACTCTCAAAATTCACAAGTCTACCCAAATCAAGAAAATCACCACCCCCGCAACAACTCAAACAGCCAAATCAAAGGCTCCTAAGAAGAAAACTAAACACTACACTCAATACAAGCCTCAGGAGCCCAACAACACCACTACACCAAAACATACTTCCCCCTCCCCCCACCATTCAACACTCACATTTCTCTGCTATAACTGCCTCCAGCCAGACCACCAAGCAGCCAGCTGCAAGAATAGCACCCGCTGTAATCGCTGCGGTGGCCCCCAACTCCTCATCTACTTGCCGCCAATATTCAGGCAGGCTATTATACTCGGCACGACCAGGCCAGCTGGCCGTGCGGTTAGGGAAGCGCAGCTATGAGGTTGCATCCGGGAGGCAGTGGGTTCGAACCCCACTGTCGACAGCCCTGAAGATGGTTTTCCGTGGTCTCCCATTTTCACACCAGGCAAATGCTGGGGCTGTACCCTAATTAAGACCAGGGTCGCTTCGTTTCAACTCCTAGCCATTTTCCTATCCCATCGTCGCCATAAGACCTATCTGTGTCCGTGCGACGTAAAGCAAATTTTAAAAAATCGGTATACAGCAGTAATCCCATCTATCGGAGATGAGTTGCAACAGGGAGACAAAACACATCCCAAAAAACAATGGTCAGTGTGATGTTGTTGATCAATGTTATGAGCTTTCTGTATTGTAGGCCTTCACATTCAGTTTTCTTTAGATTCTGTGGTATTAGGGCGTCTTACAAAATTATTTATAACGTAGACTGTAGCAAATACAGTAGAGACAATACGCGACGCTCAGCGAGATATCGAGGGACAGCTATTAGAGCTCTCTCTAGCGGTTAGACCTGAGAACTACTGATTCTGTCATAAGAGCACGTATATTTTGTGTGCGAAGCTTTTGGTGTTATTTATGCGCTTTGAGTGAGTTGAGATAATTAAATAGTAGCGTGTGTCATTCCTTGATATCTCCTCTCAACATGGGGGGAAAGATATGTGCTGTGTTTGGCTGCGGTAACTATGTAAGTAATATTGTGTTTACATATATATATTCTTCCAATGACAAAGATAATTTTATAGTACTTCATAATCTTCTGACCTGCTCGACCCATATTTTAACTGGCTTAAAATATAATACGCATATTTAATTGTATAATGCAGCCGTTAACCTTCAATACCGATGTGTTGTTGGAGGTGTGATCTGTGGGTTTTGAAATGTCACAGAAGTGATTTGGATAAGGTGTGCAAGAAAGAAGGGGCGTTACGCTTATATAAGAATTATAAGATCTGTTCAGAACATTTCCAGGCCAGCAAGTTTATTAAAATCCTCGACTATACAGCCAAGGGTATGTTACATTTTTACTCTAATTGTACGTAAATATTCCTCAAAGCATCACTATCGACAACATTTTCATGCTTTTCTTTCTTTTGTCCCTCTTCTCAGATTAAAGCCGGGATTTTATAGATTTTCTTTCTGTTAGTAGGCTTCATGTTACGAGGAAAATTGTCTAACTTTTAAATGTTAATTCATTGCATCATGTGTGTAAGGAATGTGCCGATATTTTTATTGACAAGTGTCTTAATGTGGTGATACAATGTTTTTAAATGAGAAAAAAGACAAATCTAACCGTAAAAGTTCAGGCAGGAATGCTAAAGCAAAAAAAGTAATGCATAAATGAAAGATCAACCCATTTCACAGCATTCCATTTCACATCTTGTTTATATGTTTAATTTCAGTCTCTAAATAATCACCTTTTAAATAATTCTTCATTCATTTATCCAAGACTTGCTTTAGCAACTTCGAAGTTAATATCTCAGTAATACTTTCCTTCTAGACGTAATTTATTTATCCATTTTCGTATATACATTTCCATTGATATTTGAATTTAGCGCGACTTTTCAGGTCAAGTCACTAGGAGCGCCACCGTCGAATTGTCTCCCATTTTAACAAGGCTAAATCCGTAAGTGCCGCGTATTATCTCTACTGTATTTGACTGTAGTTCCTTATTCCCCGACTTTGCATACCGATTTGCATTAAATTCTGCTTACCCATTTTCTCGTGACTCGGCGCTGATATGGACTTAGCAACAAAAATCAAAATTCATGAATATCTCTGTTATCATAGCCGGCACGGTAAAATGTATGAAGACATAAATGATCGGAAATTTAGTACTATATAATTTTAGTTATGTAGTAGTATTTGTCGATAGGACCACTAATAACAAAAATATTTTAGAATTAAATTTTAGGCCTTCCCCTAAACTACCATTTCACTCAGCGTGAGTAAAATTATTTATGGCCTAGATTATAGCAACTTATTCCCCGACTTTTCATAACGATTTTAATTAAGAGAGGGCCACTGGTAACATACATATTTGAGAATTAAATTTTAGGCCTTCCCCTAAACTACCATTTCTCTCAGCGTGAATAAGATTATTTATAGCCTATATCATATCGACTTATTCTCGAACTTTACATACCGATTTTCATTAAGGTGGTCCTATCGACAAATACTACTACATAACTAATAACATAAATATTTGAGAATTAAATTTTAGGACTTCCCCTAAACTACCCTTTTTCTCGGCGCGAGTAAGATTATTTGTAGCCTAGATTATAGCGACTTACTATCGGACTTTACATACCGATTTTCATGAAATTCACTTCAGCCGTTTTCTCGTGATGCGTGTACAGACAGACAGACAGACAGACAGACAGACAGACAGACAGACAGACAGACAGACAGACAGACAGACAGACAGACAGACAGACAGACAGACAGACATTACGGAAAATTAAAAAATGCATTTCCTTGTTACTATGGACACGACCGATGCAGAAAACCATCCTTTTTAAATTCTGAGCAATGTACAGACAAAACTCTTATATATATATATATATATACTAGCTGATGTACCCGTGCTTCGCTACAGGATTCTCAGAAAGACTGACTTGGTGGTTTTTCTAACTGAATTCAACATAGGTCACTACAAAAACGTCAGTAGGTATGTATCGATTGAAGGCAATGTTATCATATAGTATACTCGATCAAATGAAAAACTGCACACTTTCTCACTTTCAACGAACAGTACTACGGTGCCGATCTAACAGTCCAAAGTTCCAGAGCTGGAACAACCAGGTCGCAGACTGCCATTAACACTCCTCTGTCATTATTCCGTTAAATATGCACACTACTCATTCCAATCAGTGTCTCAAGGTAGGGATTGAATAGCTCGAATTCAATGATGAACCAGTGTGTTACGTACCAGCAGTATCAGAAAATGTATGAACCAGAGGAATGGCATAATAAAGAAGAAAGTTTTCCAACTCTCCAGCTATTTCCCGCCAATGTTCAGTCAGGCTGTTATACTGGGTACGCAGTAGTAATCCCATCTAACAGAGTTGAGCGCCACCATAAGAAACGAAGAACATCACAACAAACAATGATCAATGTAAAGTTATTGTTGATCAGTGTTAAGCGCTTTGGATATTGTAGGCCTTCTGAAATACCACTGTTATCATAGTCGGTACAGTAAAACTGAATGAAACATAAATGATCGGAAATTGTATTGTCTATAACTTTTGTTATGCAGTACCGTACTTTTCGATAGCACCAATAACATAGGGACCGGTATTTAAAATTAAATTTTAGGCGCCTTCCCCTAAACTACCATTTCATCTCGGGGGAAAAAAATATTTACAGCCTAGACTATAGTTTCTTATCCCCGACACTATATAGCGGTTTTCATTAAATTCTGTTAACCCATTATCTCGTAGCTCGGCGATGATATGGACTTAGCAACAAAAACACAAATTCATTAATATCTGTGTTATCAGAGCCGGTACGGTAAAAATGTATAAGACATAAATGATTGGAAATTGAATTCTATATAACTAGGTATATAGTATTTATCGATAGGACCGCTAATAATATAAATATTCGATAATTAAATTTAAGGCCTTCCCCTAAACTACCATTTCCCTCAGCGTGAATAAAATGATTTATAGCCTAGATTGTAGCGGCTCTTCCCCCAACTCTACATACCGAATTTCATTAAATTCTCTTCAGCCGTTTTCTCGTGATGCCTGTACATTCATATAAACATACATACATACATACATACAGACAGACAGAAATTACGGAAAAGTAAAAAGTACATTTTCTTGTCACTATGGACATGACCGATACAGAAATACCATTCTTTTCAAATTATGAACAATGTACAGACGAAACTCTTATTATATATATATAGACTAGCAAGATACCCGTGCTTCGCTACGGTATTATACTGAAATTTATAATTGAATGCTAATTGTTTTAGATATATAATCCGCCGAAATTCGCGATCTGACTCGTTTTCTGCGAGAATCCGCCAAAATTCGCGATCTGACTCGTTTTCTAATAGATTACGGTATGTTTCCTCACATTTTTCAATCTTTCTTTCCAGCAATCGATTTCGTACTTCCCGGGCTAGGTCCAGATATTCCACCCCGTCAGTTGGGTACCTAAATCTTTGCCATCTTTTCCTATAAGCGTTTTTAATATGGATCAAATCCTTCAGGAGATCCGGCGTGGTGTCGTCTTAGGTGCCTTGGCGGTACTGAACCCGCGGCCGGACTGCATTCTTAGTCATTACCCGTCCAGGACCATTTTCCAGGGGGGTCCGCACATTTGACAACGGTCCAGAACATTATTATTATTATTATTATTATTATTATTATTATTATTATTATTATTATTATTATTATTAAAAGATGTTCTGAACCCTACAGCAAGCTGCAAGGTCGCTACTTGGCGGTAAATTACATCTGCTGCCAGTGTCATTGTTACAATGTGACCAGCACCATCGTCGCGCGTAGGCAAGTGTGCGGGATTTCTGGCGATACCAATGACATACTTCCGTGCATTGTTGACCTTATTATAGAGGTGAACTATTTGACGGTCCCTCTCATTCCTATCGTTTATTTCAAATGTGTTTAAATTTTTATTTACATGCCAGGAGGATCTACTGTAATCTAAGAACGTTCTCCGAAGGAAAAGATGGCTGTTGAAAACCAGCCCAGGAAAGATTAAAAATGATCGGTTTATGATCAGAATAAGTACATCGAAACTATATAGCCTGTTTCCAGTCATTCGACAGGGTCAGGAATGGAATGAATAAAGCCCCATCTAGCAGCGACAATAGGAATTGTGCCGGCTGCCGAAGCACACCTCTGGGGCAATGATCGTTGAATGACAAATGAAATGAAATATTGGACAGTGTTGCTGGAATGAATGATGAGAGAGAAAATCGAAGTATCCGGAGAAAAACCTGTCCCGCCTCCGTTTTGTCCAGCACGAATGTCACATGGAGTGACCGGGATTTGAACCACGGAACCCAGCTGCGAGAGGCCGGCGCGCTGCCGCCTGAGCAACGGAGGCTCCTTAAGTACATTATGAACAGTAAAATCAATTGATCTCACCTCCTTTTACACCCCACCGCCGTTAAGTTTATTTACACCCCCCCCCCCCAAAAAAATAGAAGACGTGTTTCTTTATGTTAAAAAGATATTCCAAACACCAATGTTCACATCTGTTACATTCAGTTTTGAGATATAAGTATCCCCATAAAAATAATTCACTTTCTTTCACTTCATTTCACACTCCCCTCCCCCCCCCACCCCGTAAGTGAATTTTCCGGCAAAATATACTTGTTTCCTTAATAGTAAAGGATCTTCTAAATAGTAATTATCACGACTCTAACTTCTTCAGTTTTTGATTTATGTGTCTTCATGAAAGGAATTCAACTCCTTTTCACTCCCGCCCCCCAAACGCGTTTTTCTTTGTTTAAGGAGATTCAAATACCAATTTTCACGTCCGTAACAACTTTAGTTTCTATTAGATGTATGTATTCTCATACAATTAATTCAATTAATTTTTCAATTCTTTCACCCCCCCCCCCTTCATTGGATTTTCCGAGAATACGTGTTTCTTTACTTTTAAAGCAGATTCCAAATGTTTAATTTCACGTCTGTAATATCTTCATTTTTAAGATATCAGTAGCCTAATTAAAATAATTCAACACCATTTTCAGTCACTTTTACCCACCCCCCCTTCCACCCAAGTGGTATTTCCGAAAGCTGAAAATACACGTTTCTTTATTTTTAATAGAGATAAAAATACCATTTTTCACTTCTGTAACATGTTAAGTTTTTGAGATATACTGTAGAAATTCGCTTTTTAAAATTTCACCCCTTTTTATTTCCCCTTACGTAGAGTTTCCGAAAACAAATCACCTATCTTTCTTTACATTTACATGAGATTCCAAATACCCACTTTTTACGTCTATAACATTTTACGTTTCTCAGATATTCTGTAGATATAGTCTTTCAAAAAATTCACCCCAGTTTGTCACTCCTGTTTAACCCCCATTAATTGGATTTTCCAAAAACAAAAAAATACGTGTTTCCTTATTTTTAAAGGAGCTCCCATATGCAAATTTTCAGTTCCGTAATATTTTCAGTTTCTGAGATATATGTATCCTCATTAAAGGCATTCATCCCATTATTCACCCATTTACACCCCTCCTATTGGGATTTAAAGAAAGCAAAAAATACGTGTTCTTGTATTTTTAAAGAAGATTCTAAATACCATTTTTTTACATCTGTAAACTTTTAAAGTTTTAAGATGTAGACACACTCATTTTAAAAATTCACCCCCCTTTTCACCCCCCATTATTTGGATTTTCCAAAATCAAAAAATAACTGTTTCTTTATTTTTAAAGTAAATCCCAAATACCAATTTTCAGGTCTGTAATATCTTCAGGTTCTGAAATATAAGTAGCCTCATTAAAGGCATTCAACCGCTTTTTCACCCTTTTCCACCCTTCCAATTGGGATTTTCCGAAAACAAAAAATACGTATTTCTTTATTTTTTAAGGAGATTCTAAATGCCAATTTTTACATCTTTAAACTTTAAAAGTTTTGAGATATAGATAGACTCATTTTAAAAATTCACCCCCTTTTCACACCTCCCATTAATTGGATTTTCCAAAAACAAAAAATATGTATTTCTTTATTTTTAAAGGAGATCCTAAACACCAATTTTCAGGTCTGTAATATCTTCAGTTTTTGAGATATAAGTATCCTCATGAAAGTCATTCAACCACGTTTTCACCGCTTTTCACCCCTCCTATTGGGATTTTCCGAAAACAAAAAATACGTGTTTCTTTGTTTTTAATGAAGATTCTAAGTACCAATTTTTACATCTGTAAACTTTAAGAGTTTTGAGATATAGATGCACCCATTTTAAAAATTCACCCCCTTTTCACCCTCCCATTAATTGGATTTCCCCCAAACAAAAAAATGCGTGTTTCTTTATTTTTAAAAGAGATCAAAAGTACCAATTTTCATGTCTGTAATATCTTCAGTTTCTGAGATATAAGTACCGGTATCCCGATTAAAGGCATTCAACCCCTTTTTCACCCTTTTGTGCACCTCCTATTGGGATTGTCTCAAAACAAAAAAATACGTGTTTCCTTATTTTTAAAGAAGATTCTAAATACCAATTTTCACATCTGTAAAGTTTTAATGTTTTGAGATATAGACACACTCATTTTAAAATTTCACCCCCCTTTTCACCCCCTTAGCGACGGTATATCCAAAAATCCTCTCTTAGCGAGCACCTACATCTTAATATGAATATATCTCCAAAATTTCATTTCTTTATGTCCAGTAGTTTTGGCTCGGCGATGATGAATCAGTCAGTCAGTCAGTCAGTCAGTCAGGACAAGCTACTTTATATATATAGATTACATTTCAGGCCTTCCCCATTTCACTCAGTGTGAATAGCATTATTGATAGCCTAGATTATAGCGACCTATTCCCCGACTTTGCATACCAATTTTCGTGAAGATACGACCACTAATAAAATAAATATTTGACAATTAAATGTTAGGCCTTCCCCTAAACTACCATTTTTCTCAGAGTGTATAGCCTATATTGTAGAGACTTATTTCCCATCTTTGTCTAGCGATTTTCATTAAGACACGACCACTTATAACATAAATATTTGAGAATTAAATGTGAGGCCTTTCCTTAAACTACCATTTCACTCAGCGTGATTAAAATAATTTATAGCCTAGATTGTAGCGGTTCATCACCCGACTTTACATTCCGATTTTCATTAAATTCTCTTCAGCCGTTTTCTCGTGATGCGTGTACAGACAGACAGACAGACAGACAGACAGACAGACAGACAGACAGACAGACAGACAGACAGACAGACAGACAGACAGACAGACATTACGGAAAAGTAAAAAATGTATTTTCTTGTTACTGTGGATATGACCGATACAGAAATACCATTCTTTTCAAATTCTGAGCAATGTACAGACAAAACTCTTATTATATATATATATATATAGATTACATTCCAGGCCTTCCCCTAAACTACCATTTCACTCAGTGCGAATAACATTATTGATAGCCTAGATTATAGCGACCTATTCCCCGACTTTGCATACCAATTTTCATGAAGATACGACCACTAATAAAATAAATATTTGACAATTAAATTTTAGCCCTTCCCCTAAACTACCATTTTTCTCAGCGTGTATAGCCTATATCGTAGCGAATTATTTTCCATCTTTGTCTAGCGATTTTCATTAAGACACGACCATTAATAACATAAATATTTGAGAATTAAATTTCAGGCCTTCCCCTAAACTACCATTCCACTCAGCGGGATTAAAATAATTTATAGCCTAGATTGTAGCGGTTCATCACCCGACTTTACATTCCGATTTTCATAAATTCTCTTCAGCCGTTTTCTCGTGATGCGTGTACATACAGACAGACAGACAGACAGACAGACAGACAGACAGACAGACAGACAGACAGACAGACAGACAGACAGACAGACAGACAGACAGACAGACAGACAGACAGACAGACAGACAGACAGACAGAAATTACGGAAAAGTAAAAAATGCATTTTCTTGTTACTGTGGATATGACCGATACAGAAATACCATTCTTTTCAATTTCTGAGCAATGTACAGACAAAACTCTTATTTTATATATATAGATTATCAGTGAAGAGGTGGTTTCTCCTCTGGTTTGGAGGAAAAATTTGCTTCCAAGTCAGATAGATTTTTCCGCCGCCAGTGTAGCGAAGTGATATTTTCCGACTCATTGGGTACTCCTAGGAAACAAATTTGTAAAAGGACATCGTTTTTTCCCTGGGAATCTCCACTATTCGACCATCTCCCCGCCGAAAAAAAGACGAAGAGTGTTCACGAATCACGGCTATCTACGGCTTGGTCATTCCAGCTCTGGAACTTTGGACTGTTAGATGGGCAGTGTATTCCTGTTCGTTAAAAGTGAGAAAATGTGTGGTGTTTCATTTGATCGAATATTTCATATGAAGGCATTGCTTTTAATCGCGCCATTCCTACTGACGTCATTGTAATGTATGTTCATTTCAGTTGGAAAAACCACTAAGACAGTCTTTCTGAGGGTGTAAAAAGGCAGGCGGAGAGTGAGTGTCTACCATTATAATGAAAACTCCCCAACCTGATTGTGACGGATGGTATGAAAGCGGGTCTACCATTACAGTGAAAATTCCCTAACTCCGTCTTCATTTGTGGAAAGGTGTTTGGTGACTTTTCGTCGCGTTTCTGGGGTAACGTTAAGTGCTATGAAATTTAATACAATCTTGCTCACAATGTGTACATTACAATTCCGTATACAATGTAGAATTCCGTAGTGAAGCACGGGTCCATCAGCTAATTTGGAATAAAATTAATGTAGAATTTAATAAAAGTTTTTTTTTTTCAATTTGCTTTACGTCGCATCGACATAGAGAGGTCTTATGGCGACGGTGGGACAGGAAAGTGCTAGGAGTGGGAAGGAAGCGATCGTGGCCTTAATTAAGGTACAGAGAATTGTGGTGCTATAATTTGGAATAGGCCTAAATTTTTATTCTAGATCAGGTAATAATAATAATAATAATAATAATAATAATAATAATAATAATAATAATAATAATAATAATAATAATAATAATAATAATAATAACTCAGCCTCTGCCTTAAGTATGCACACTGCTCATTCAAAACAGCGTGTCAGGGTAGGGATCGAATAACTGGAATACTATGAAGAACCAGTGTGTTACGTACCAGCTGTATCAGAAAATGTATGAACCAGAGGAATGACATGTTAAAGAAAGTTTTCTAACTCCCAGGCTATTTCCCGCCAATAATCAGTCAGGCTATTATACTCGGTACGCAGCAGTAATCCCATCTATCGGTGTTGAGTGGCAGCATAAGAGACAAAAAAAAACCACAACAGACAATAGTCAATGTAATGTTATTGTTGATCAATGTATGAGCTTTCAATATTGTAGACCTTGACATTTAGTTTTCTGCCGACTCTGAAATACCACTCATCATAGTCGGTACGGTAGAACTGAATAAAACATAAGTGAATGGAAATTGTATTCTCGGTAACTTTTGTTATGTAGTACTTTTCGATAGGACCGAAAACATAGGTATTTAAAAATTAAAATGTAGGCGTCTTGCCCTAAACTGCAATTTCATCCAGGGTGAATAAAATTGTTTATAGCTCAAACTGTAGTGTCTTATTCCCTGACTCTATATACCGATTGTCATTAAATTCTGTTAACCCATTTTCTAGTGGCTCGGCGTCGATATGGACTTAGCAACAAAAATACCAATTCATGAATTTCTGTGTTTTCATAGCCGGCACGGTAAAAAGGTATAAGACATAAATGGTCGGAAATGTAATTCTATACAACTTTGGTTATGTAGTATTAATCGATACGACCACTAATAATATAAATAATTGAGAATTAAATTTTAGGCCTTCCCCTAAACTACCATTTCATGCGATGTGAATAAAAAACTGTATAGCCTAGATTACAGCGACTTATTACCCGACTTTGCATACTAATTGTTATTAATATAAATATTTGAAAATTAAATTTAAAGCCTTCCCCTAAACTACCATTTCTATCAGCGTGAATAAAATTATTTATGGCTTGGATTGTAGCGACTTATTCTCCGACTTTGCATACCGATTTTCATTAAATTCTCTGTAGCCGTTTTCTAGTGATGCGTGTACATACATACAGACAGACAGACAGACAGACAGACAGACAGACAGACAGACAGACAGACAGACAGACAGACAGACAGACAGACAGACAGACAGACAGACAGACAGAAATTACGGAAATGTAAAAAGTCCATTTCCTTGTTACTGTGGACATGACCGATGCAGAAATGCCATTCTTTTCAAATTCTGAGCAATGTACAGACAAAACTCAGATTCATTCATGCATGAACACAATTCAATCATGAAATCATGAATTCATCAATTCATGTAGCCATTCGTTCGATTCTTAAGCATTCATTAATGAATGAATGAGTGACTGATTGAATGAATGAATTTTCTCAGCCTACCGCTACGGAAACCTTGCTCTTATGGAATGGTTGACATGATTAGCGAAACGATGGAGGGGAGAATGTTGAAAATGTATGAGGGAAAACTTCGGCTTCCCGTACAAATTAAATCTTTGATTGAAATAATGTAACTCTGTAAGGACTTGTGACACAAAAGTAAGCACTAATGAATGAATTTTCTCAGCCTACCGCTACGGAAACCTTGCTCTTATGGAATGGTTGACATGATTAGCGAAACGATGGAGGGGAGAATGTTGAAAATGTATGAGGGAAAACTTCGGCTTCCCGTACAAATTAAATCTTTGATTGAAATAATGTAACTCTGTAAGGACTTGTGACACAAAAGTAAGCACTAATGCAACGTATGTTGTCCTAGACTATTTAAACTGTTCACAGCTAGGACATAAATTATTTATTTATAATAAATAGATAAATAAATAAATAAATAAATAAATTTAAAATACAACAATTTAGAAATTGGGTGGAAATAGTTAATTAGTTTTATTGTAATGTTTAATGTAGTAATAAATAAACAATTTTTATAATAAGTAAAAGCATTCGTGTATCAAACACAATGTTGAATTACAATTAACTCCCTCCCAGTTTCAGGTAATCCGAAACTGGGGGATGGGAGTATTCTATTCTACATTAAATTTTGTTCTGTTCTACTTAATAGCACTCTCTTCTGTAAGCATCTTCTGATCTCGTGAGACTTATTTCATCTTGATATTTTAATTTGTGTACCTGTCCGATGATGGTTGGGTTTGCCTACTGACACACAATCGCACATATTTTTTTCTAAAAATAAATACACGAGCAGTTAAAGAGAACAACTATACTGAATCGATCTACAAACACATGCGGACTAGTGATGGGACATTCGATTCATTTTACTGAATCGATTCATTTGATTCCGTTCACGTTACTGAATCGATACAGTGATCCGATTCACGGCTCATTGGTCACCGCTCCTACTGCATCTGTGTAGTATGTGCTGGTAACACAGCAGCAACAGCATTCAGTGCTCGCAGCTGCCATCTGGTCTTCATACTTTGAACTCCTTTCTTAGAAAAAATGCTAGTTACTCTAATACATCGAAGGTTTCCGGCGACGCAGGGTGGGAAAGGTTAGGAAGGTAGCAGCCATGGCCTGAATTAAGGTACAGTCCCAGCATTTCCTGGTGTGAAAATGGGGAAACTACGGAAAAACCATCTTAACGGCTGCCGACGGTGGGATTCGAACCCACCATCCCCCGAATGCAAGCGCATAGCCACGCGATATTAACCGCACGACAACTCGCTCAGTCTTTTTAAAAAAGTATTTTTCTATCAGCTGAGGATTTTTTTAAATCGTCATATTTTGTATAGGCTACCCGAGATGTACAGTAGCCCGCTGGTTTTCTGATTCAACATACTGTTATTGCGTCTGTCCACATATGATTGAAGTCTTGTGCAACGATGTGACATATGAACTGAGAGAATACTGAGCCGTTCTTCCCAATATAAAACAGGTACTTTTGAGTGGTCATGACTCATGAGCATGACTCATAGTCATAGGGCAGGCTCGAGTCGAGTTTAACTGTCAAAATGTCAACTAAGTTATAATACTAAGATTCATTAAACTAATAAATAGTATAACCTAATAGCCTACCTACTTACTAGCTACTTCAGAATTATGTTGTGACTACCTTTTTAACACTGCAAATAAATCCTTCTATTATTTAAACCTCCCTGTAAGAAGAGGACAGTGAATGCAAATGGGCATTATTTTCAAATGAGCTGAGCTCGAGAGTCCATTATAGCATACGATTCTTTCAGTCTAGCATGGCTCACTGTATGTCTCGCTGCAGTGGAAGCTCGGCTCTCCGCGTGTCCATTGAGCCGATAAGAAGCCGTGTGTATCATGTGTCTCACTGAGCCGCGCTCGTTCACGATTCTTTCGATGTGCCATGATTCACTGTATGCCTCGCTGCAGCGGAAGCTCGGCTCTCCGCGTGTCCAGTGAGCCGATAAGGAGCCGTGTGTATCATGTGTCTCACTGAGCCGCGCTCGTTCACGATTCTTTCGATGTGCCATGATACACTGTCTCGCTGCAGCGGAAGCTCGGCTCCCCGTCAACGTCCAGTGAGTGCGCCACTCAGCACTGTCCGCTGGGAGTAAGCTGAATCGTGTGCCGTGAGCTCGCCTTTCCTGTGAATCGATTCACTCGGACACTTGAATGAATCGATACACTGCTTCGAATCATGCATTCAGTAGCCAACACTAATGCGGACTGCAGAAGCAGCATGCTATAAATTACGCACTATCTACACGTCACGATTTCATCTTAGAGCTTTTTATCTAATCTATATTTCTGCCGCAAATTTACAAATGTTGACAGAATTGTACCCCTCGCTCCAAAGATTCTGCCTTAGATTGTATGATCGAAGGAAAATGGGAATGGGAGGTTCATATACCGTCCTTTTTTCCTCATCAACGTCAGTAGGCTGAGAGGAAATTGATTCGAAACGTATTGTTGGATCGATAATCTCAGCTTCACCCTTCGCTTTGTTGGTTGCAATGATATCGATCCTGCGATTGCTGCATCCATCAACAAAATGTACTTCTTTATGTACTTCAAGATGGTTGTGACGAAGGGCGTTAGCGATCGTGGTTATATTCTAAACATATTTTTCTTCCTAAAACCAACTTTCTTTACTTTGCCAAAGTCAGGATTATCAACTACAGTACTTCATTTGCTGTTATCTCTACATGGGCAAGTCCACCTTTTCTGTACTCTGATAGTCAAGAGAGAAACTACTCGAAGAGACAGATAGCCGAGCGTAACTCCAGCACAGTTTACTTAGGATTATGAAGTTGATCTTTTCCAACATATCATACCATACAATAGTAGAAACAACTAACTCAAATGACAATATTTCATTCATCAAAGAAGTAGGCTCTCTTATAATTTTGAAATCTTTGCTTATATCTAAGAATTTCTTAAGGCACTCTTGAATAATTTCTTTCAGCTGATATCGTACAGCCTTAACACTTTCCACACAGTATTCCCATCTTATTTCGCATAAATACTTCACAGTGATGATAACTCTTCTTTATTGTACCGATTCCTGTGAGTATGCTGAGAATAAGGCATACAGTCTTTGCAAAGTTCCGAAAATCAAGTTTAATATTTGGGCACTATGATGTTGGATGACAGAGTAGGAGAATTCAGTCATGACACCCACAAGGAGCAAAGGAAATTGAGGGATTCCTTCCAGTATTCTGGTTTTAACACCAACAGTATTTTGTTCCTTGTTTTGTTTTTCAACTAGCAAGAATCCCTCAAAGTTCTCCTCAGTGCTGACACCCTTTACATGCACATACCGTCGTACCAAACACATCTGTTCAATGAAAAAATTATTGGGGAATAGCTAACTAGATATTTATCGCCAGAACTTCAATTACTAGGACTTGATAGTAATCTTTTGCCTTTCGAATCCTCTTCAGGATTTTTTGATATGACATGGTTTGCCTTTAGTTCGGTTAGTTCATTCTGAAAGTTGTTTTCTTTTCCCAGATAGTTATATGGAGGCGATTCTCTTCAAATCTCTGTAAGTGAACTCTCATAATAGGGTCAAATTTGGCTAACAACTTTACAAGACCTACGAAGTTACCACTACTTTCCGCTTCCAAAATTTTCTTATGACTGTAAACGCAAGACTATTTGTCGCTAGGCACCCTGTGATGACAAGTTTCCGATCTAAAGTATCTCTCCATCATTTCCTTTCTTCTGGAATCTGGACATTTTTCCAGTCCCTTACGTACATCACTGTTTACAAATAAAAAAGGTGTTGGATGTGGTGAGGAAGGAAAACACTAAACTTCTAAAAATGCAAATATATATTTGAAGTATCCGGTCTAATTTTGTTGTTGTTGTTATTGTTGTATTTAAGCGTGCACTAACTTTTGATTCTATTTTACACCTCATTTCGTTTTTCTTTGTTTTTTAACAATATGCTTTACTTCGCACCGACACAGATAGGTCTTATGGCGACGGTGGGATAGGCCAACTGTTAAAATGGGGAACCATGGAAAACCATCTTCAGACAGTGGGATTCGAACCCACTATCAACCGAATGCAAGCTGACAGCTGTGTGACCTAAGCCACTTAGCCACTCGGTCAATCTTTCGGTACTTTATTCTGTGAAATATTGTACCTGCCAGTCTACCACCTGTGAACTCAATACTGCTGGGTATATAATCGAAGTTGCAGACGGAAGACGCCGTGACATTTTTGAGCAGAAGTGCGAGCATCTATTACTGTTTCAGGAGAAAAAAACTAAGCATTTAAACTCTTCACTCTACCCCTTTCATCTCTACTTAGATTTACTCACCACACAACGACAGAAGAAATGCAGAAGACGCCGTGTCATCTTTGAGCAGAAGTGCGAGCATCTATTACTTCTGATTTCTCTCAGAGGAGAAAAGGAACGGAAAAACTAAACATTTAATCACTCTACTCAGATTTTCTCACAACACAACGACCATCTCATCGCTCGGTACAGATAATGTCTACTGATATTACTAGCCAAGGAAAGGTAATTTTGAACTGGAGATTGGGCAGGGAAATGAAATAATACAAGTAACAGAGCAGCGGAAGAAACAATGTATGGTTCTTCAACTGGAAACAATTTATTTACAAATGTTTACATATTTACAAGAGTACATTACACCACAACTTACTGGGTATATTAAATAACACATTCACTTATCTACAAGTATGTTAGAGTAAATAATTGATGTAGGCTACATAACTAATAATACTCGTTTCAACAAGCTAAGTATGACATAGAGAATAATAATAATAATAATAATAATAATAATAATAATAATAATAATAATAATAATAATAATAATAATAGATAGATAGATAGATAGATAGATAGATAGATAGATCAGTGACATAGATAAGTGATCGACAGCTTCAGAAGCTTCCATGACGAACAGAAAATGAATAGGTGATGGACAGAGGAAAGAAGACAGGCTGCCAGAGAAAGAATACAAAGATTTTGGGCTGCAAAGAAGGCTTCCAGTAATGTGTGGTTGTTGCTTAACGTGGTCTCAAGTGACCGTAAACGAATATAATAATAATAATAATAATAATAATAATAATAATAATAATAATAATAAAGTCCGCCTCTGTGGTGTAGTGGTTAGTGTGATTAGCTGCCACCACCGGAGGTCTGAGTTCGATTCCCGGCTCTGCCACGAAATGTGAAAAGTGGTACGAGGGCTGGAACGGGGTCCACTCAGCCTCGGGAGGTCAACTGAGTAGAGGTGGGCTCGATTCCCACCTCAGCCATCCTGTAAGTGGTTTTCCGTGGTTTCCCTCTTCTCCTCCAAGCAAATGCCGGGATGGAACCTAACTTAAGGCCACGGCCGCTTCCTTTCCTCTTCCTTGTCTATCCCTTCCAATCTGCCCATCCCCCCGCAAGGCCCATATTCAGTATAGCTGGTGATGCCGCCTGGGCGAGGTACCGGTCATCCTCCCCAGTTGTGTCCCCCGCCCCAGAGTCTGAAGCTCCAGGACACTGCCCTTAAGGCGGTAGAGATGGGATGCCTCGCTGAGTTCGAGGGAGAAACCAACCCTGGAGGGTAAGCAGATTAAGAAAGAAAGAAAGAATAATAAAACCTTTAGTTAGCACATCCCCCTCTCTGTTGGTGAGGTAGTAAAATACATCCAAGGTATCCCCTGCCTGTCCTAAGAGGAGACTGAAAGGGGACCCCAGGCCTTCTCAATTTTGGAACGTGTGTCGCTGGCCGCGGGGGATCCCTAACTGAGTCTGGTATTTCTTCCATCTACTTGTACCAGGCTCCTCATTTTCATCTTTGCTACCCAACCTCCCTTGGTCTCTTCTTGTTCTCTTCTGATACCGACGGTGCTAGGTTTGCGAATCCTTGGGGAGCATTTGATTTTCCGATACTTTTATCGGAGTGTCAGGCCTTTTCCTCTTCCCTCTGATTAGTGTTACGAGAGGATGGGTTGCTCATTGATCACTACCACCACCACTCAACATATCACAGGAGTTTCTGAGGTTGCTGAGGCCAACTTGGCTCAGCTATGTTTGGGTCGCGGGTTTAAGGGCGGATGCCCTTAGTGACACCATGTTAATTCTCAGGTGAAAATTTCAACCCGAGATCGACTGGGATTCGAATTACGGACATTTGAGTCGAAAACCACCAGCTGAGCCACTGTCCTAATCACACTCCTAATAATAATAATAATAATAATAATAATAATAATAATAATAATAATAATAATAATAATAGGCATGATTATATCATGTCTATGAGTACGGGCCGTGTAAGCATCAATGGCAAAATAATAATAATAATAATAATAATAATAATAATAATAATAATAATAATAATAATAATAATAATAATAATACATGACCTCAGCTCCTGAAGTGCAAATATTTCAGTTGACATCACCTGAGGGAAGTGCCCGTCAATTTCAAGCTTTCATTTTCGCCAACAGGTTGTGCCATTGTCGTTTATGACAGTCAGCGCTCTTAAGAGCGAAGCCGAGTACAATATGTATATGGATTAGAATACTGAAATAATTTTCGCCGAGTTATTTTAGATGCCGGTATGAACGACTTGGAATGAAACAGATAACATATTATAACAGTATTACACCTGACTGAAAAAGGAATCAATTTATTTATTTACTCAGATCACTAACCACTCGAACATCGGCACAGTCTTGGATTACAAATTAAGAGATGATGTTTTATAACAATATAAATATGGATTAGTTAATTTCTAGTATTCGAAGTTCCTATGTTCGGTATTTTTTAAGCTGTCTGAAGTGAAGTAGAATAATTTTGAAACTATCACACGTCAAAATAAAAAGAATCTTTGGTACCGTACTCGTAATATCACATCTGTTTCTAAAAACAATGCTTTAATAATAGGGGTCTGTAATAATACATGCCATTTACAAATCATAACTACTTCGTTTGCAGTGCATTCCCTCTTATCTCAAAATACAAAAAAAGTTGGTTTCTGTCATATACTTTGAATTCAAAGATTTTAGGTTTGCACTACTGCGCCCAAGTTAATGATTCTGTAACTATTTACTCTTCTTCCGACAGCTTACAAAATTGATTAAATAATTCGTGTACTAACTGGCCTTAAGAACAAATATTGTTGTACAACTTTTAAATTTACTTTTATAATCTGGCAATGCATACAGTCTTCACCAGGGATAGGATTTATACGTCATAAAATGGCTAAATATGTACTAGGCCGACATATGTGCTAAAGTAATCCAAAACATAGGGATAAAAGGTTAGGGGAAGTTCGTGTAATTTGGACCACTTAACTTTAAATGTACATAACTCTATTGGCCGTAATAAAAAATTCTCAAATTTTATACACGATGATTAGTACAATGTATCAAATGATTTGGTGAAAATAAATGTTATCTGTAGGATTTGTTTAAAAGTAATATTTATTCTAAAATGTGTTATCGTGTAATTTGGACCGATAGCGTGTAACTTGCACCAGGTGTTCGTGTAATTTGGACTGGTAAATATAAACACTTCTAAGTTATTTAATGTCTATATTATGAAATACTAAGCAATACAATACGACTCTGTCAATCGTGGTAGTCACTTTAGGCATGTAGGACAACGATAAAACAATTCATTCTGAACTTTGGCGCAGTTTTCACGAACCTACTTTCTGCAATTATTGCACTGAATACAGTCGTCATCATAATACTTGTCACATATAATTCCGTCAGATGGTTCCTCAATTGTAATCACGCCGGCTGAGTGAACCTCAAACCATCCCTCAGAATCGGGTAAAAATCCCTGACCTGGCTGGGAATCGAATCCGGGGCCTTCGGGTAAGAGGCAGGCACTCTACCCCTACACCGCAGGACCGGCCTCAAATTATAAAACAAGTTATTTTAGAATCACCAGTAAAACTACGAAGAAACGTAATTATTGCAATTGTTTCAACGGTCTAAATTACACACTCTCGGGCACGACGTGCTAAGATCTAATAAAAAACTAATTTACAAAGTATTTAAAATTTATGTTAAAACTTACCTACTGTGCCATCAGTACTTGTAAAAGCTAAACACCCTCTTGGCTGAAATAACTACTTCACAGCAAACTTACAGCAAACTCTCGATTATCCTGGCTAATCACTGGACACATTCGCACGGATAACTGAAAACACGGATAATACAATTCGTGCATTTTGATGCATAACGAAACTTTTAATAATATAGAACATACAATTCTGTTTGAAAATACTATAATGTCAAACAATTACCACATTCAATAACCACTTGTATCAATAAAGTAGGCCACTACAAAAATTACTCATGTCTGTTGTTGGTACTAAAATACTCTTGAGGTATGAAAAGTGAATTCTACGAGTTTCTCTTGCTATTTTTAATGTCTCTGTCTGAACACAAATCCCATATTCATTCGCTAATTTCTTTACTGATTCTCCTTTTTCGAACTTTTCAATTAATTCAAGCTTTTGTTTTAAAGTTGAAAGCTCTTTCTTTCGCTTCGTAGCCATGACTGCTATCACAGAACACCAACAAACAATTGTACATTGGTTAGTTCTCGAACAAAGCACGCTTGCCGTCGAGAGCGCGCTCGAATTTCAAGCGCTCAGTTCACACGTATTCAAAATGCCATGACAAAATGAAGGAAATAAAATAAAATTATAATACAATAAATCTTTGACGTGCACGGATAACCCGCAAACCGGATAATGCGCACCAGATAATCGGGAGTTTGCTCTACTTGTCACCGTGTAAGCTTACAAGGAGTGTTAGTATTAAGACTGTTTTCCTCTTCCTCCTTCAACCTTACGCCCATTAGCAAAACAACTTCCAGGAAGAAAGCTACTCTCGGCTGTCTTGCTGACCTTGCCTCAGACAGAGGGTAACCACACTTGCAAATACCAAAAATATTATCGGTCCAAATTACATGCAGGTCCAAATTACACGGACTTCCCTTAGTACGTTTCCCTTTTGGGAAAATCAAATTATATATATATTTCAAAAAATGTGCGACGCGCTGTTACCTAGCAACCGTGCAGGCTGTGATGTGAAGTACTGATGGATGGCCATGGCATACAGATGTATGGCCTAAACAGATCTCAAGATACTGTTGCTAGGTAAGATCACGCCATACATTTTGTTACATGACACTATTTTGTTACACAAAGAAACAATGATGAAGCTCTTAAGACATCTATGACAAAAATGTACTAACATTTTCATTAAAATGATACAAACTAATGTAAAGAATATCTGTATTGTATAGAATTTCCATACTTATGAGAAGGGTACAATTTAAAAACATTAAAGCGACAGAACAAGAATTTAACTTTTTGATATAGGTATTAAAATAATTGGGACTTGTTTTGCACTGTTACGAGAAAATGATGCATCTTAATCTTCAAAACACTTTCCTGATTGAAGATAATAAGAGTTACACTTTAACGTGTAGCTCCAGTAAGTTCCGCACACTGATGAAGTGCATGGAATGCGCAAATGAATTGAATCATCTTTGGTTCAATGCTTCATCAGCTTGCACCATATACGGAGCTGCATCCCACAAAAACATGAACACATTTTCATATTTGATACTGTTTGGCCATATAATTGCCCAGAGCATCACTGAATAATGCCAAAATTTGCTCCTGTTGTTACATTTATCCAAAACCTCACGTATACCCATCATTTTAAGGACATATTCCTTGTTGAATTTTACACCGATTTAACACAACATATCTTAGAACAAACTCTAATAATTCACAACGTAGACAAGCCTGAAGTTGTGAAATTTAGATAATGATTCCTTTAATAGGAACTGCTAGAATAGTGCAATAATAATAATAATAATAATAATAATAATAATAATAATAATAATAATAATAATAATAATTAGTGTTATTGAAACAAGTTATTCCAAACTTATTAAGACCTAAACTTTTGTTTACCTTTCTATCTGTTCAAGTTGCTCTATTGCAGACCGATATGAATTTCCTAATAAAGTACAGAAAATTGTCATTTCTTGTGATTATTGTTGCCCTACATAAATCACTCATCTCTGTGTTTAAAATATAACCATTGAACGATTGCGATAGCTACCGGCGTGCTAGCCGGCCAGTGTCTTGGGAAGGTGCGGCATCCAACGGATGAGCCCATGCCGCACAGGGGCGAAACACTGTTAATTTTTGACGATTGAGTATTCTGAATTTTATTGAACAATTATTTATTTATTTATTTATTTATTTATTTATTTATTTAGTAACACTTACCACTGAATACATTGCAAAATAAAGAGAAGGATTAAGAAATATTTCAAACGGATTTAGGTTCTACATGTAAGCTATTTCATAAATCAACGTCGCATTGTACCTCGGATGCACTGATGGCGGATTGATGCATGTATCAATACTAACGAAAGGCGTAAGACAGAGTTTCGTGTGATATGCTGGTAGTTTTGTTCCTGTGTGTTTCCCATTATTAATGCACTATGCAGAGTAGTAGAAAATGAGTTCTATAATGGAAGTAGAGTCTTTCCGAACCATGTAAATTTACATATTTTCTGCTTCTACTTGTGAGGGATGTGTTCTGAAATTTTGGCCGTACCTTATTGTTACACTCTGTATAGACCCCTGGAGAGATTCCACTATCCGTAACCTCGGCAGTAAGTGGGATGTGGTGGTTATCTCTATATCCGGCCACCTTTGCCCCAGATATTAACCTGGTACTAATTTCGAATGTAGGCTGAGTAAGCACCAGAGCTATAATCTTCTCCAGAACTGGAAGTTTCATTTCTAAATTCCTCATTTCGTTTCGAGGAATCGAATACACAACCTTCCAGGTCAATTAAACACACCCGCTTGCCCTCGGCTGGCCAAATCCTTCTCCGTCCCTCCCTTCTTCAATCTACGAAAAAAGCACAGTATAATATCGATCTCAACCACTTTAATCCTGTAATTCTCCCCATGACATGCTTGTCACACAAATTTCGAAGGTTTCTTGACATAAATACGTCTTAGGCTCTATATCCAGAGTTCATCTGAAAATTTGCCTTACGAAAGTTAGCGTGACGAAGGTTAGTGTGACGTAAGTGTAACCCTAGCAACCGTGCAGGCTGTGATATAACGCATGGATGGAAGGCTAGATAATATTTCCTGACAACCGAGGAGGTTATGTCTTTCAGTTGGGCCGAGCATTGATTTACTGACATAATGTACAATGCAGATTATTATCAGAAACTATGCCGTACCCTGCAGGGTCATGAAAAATAGTGTGAAAAGATGTTGAAATCAAGAACCTTCAATGCTGGAAATTCCTAGATCAAATCAGTTCGACCCCCACTGTCGGCAGCCCTGAAGGTGGTTTTCCGTGGTTTCCCATTTTCACACCAGGCAAATGCTGGGGCTGTACCTTAATTAAGGCCACGGCCGCATCCTTCCCATTCCAAGGCCTTTCCTATCCCATCGTCGCCATAAGACCTATCTGTGTCGGTGCGTCGTAAAGCAAATAGCAAATCAGTGTGCAGAACGGGCAGCCAAGTGTCTTCAAGATTTTTACGACACCGGTAAAAAGAAGGATAGTCTACAGTTTAGATTAATTTTGTCTAACAAAGAATAATGACTTTACATTATGCTGAATACTCCTTGTCAGCTATTACGGCTCAATACAACTATTGGTACTTGTGGAATCGATATGTAAGATTGTGGTTTTGTGATTCTTTCTAATTTTGTGTGTTAGTCTATAACAATAAATTGTCAATTACTTCAAAAGTGCGTCTTGTACAATTAGGGCCTATATGAATATAATTTAAATATATCACTGTTAAAAATATTTTGATTTTATTACCTTATATGGGTATCCGTGTACGGTAAAACCAATTTCTGGTTTCGGAATGACTTTTTTCAAAAAATTAGAAATAATGTACTTTTATTAACTTTTGAGCAGAAGGACATCCATCTACGGCACAGGCACATGTGGTCACGACAAACTCATCCCTCCATTCAGCACCTTCAAATACGATTAGACTGGTCCAGGATCGAACTTGTTAACTTGAGTCCAGAAAGACAGTACTCTACCGTCTGAGCAACTAATTCTAGTGTATTATTATTATTATTATTATTATTATTATTATTATTATTATTATTATTATTATTATTATCATCATCTGTAAGATACATACGCTGGTGACGAATAGGAAAAATGCTCAGACAAATAAGGAGCTATACAGAAAAATAATTTATACTAATGCCAGACAATAAATTGCACGTCTACGAGTTAAATCCTTTTTATTGTATCATCTCGTATAAAAATCATAACATTCTAATTCAGGGCTAAAGTGAAACGTTTGCCTGGAACTGAAACAGGAGATTCGAGACTTTATATAAGGAATATCTAATCACTTTCCTTAAATGCACGAGGAATAATCCGCAGAAATTCCACACTGGTGAAAGTCACCTGTTAACTTAAGCTTCCTAGTCCTAAAGTGGAGCCTGACTTAGGACACTCGGCTATAAAGGTGGGTTGTGCATCCTTTATTGCAACGGTTGGTGGTGCTAGTGTAGCTCTAAGCTTCTCCCAGAAAATTCGTTGTTTTTTAGGATCTTGATCCCATTCTAGATAAATTCGCGTTCTCATGAGATACTTAAGTGTGGGTGTCATATTCGACGATCTCACATCTCCAAGTTTCACTATAATGAGAGTATCGTCACGATGTCCAAATATATCACCAGCGCCATCATCATCAATGAACAATCTGTGGTGTTCAGCAAGCCGTAACTCCCACATACACCACTGCGATTTGGTAAACGCGTCACTCACAATTAACAGAGTTCTACGACTCATAGCCACACTCTCCAACACAGCCTCTGATATTATAGTCCCAATCTGAAAGTCTCTTTCGTACACACACAGTTTCAGGAAAGGCTCATAGTTTTCCAACATTGCCACTAAACGAACAACAAAGTTCCTATCTTCACTACTGTACGAAACAAATGCATCATATTGGTAGTTTGTGTATCCTTTACAAACTACCTTCCTTCTACCTCTGTATCGTGACATCCCCCGTCTTCTTAAGTCCATTCTTGCTAAGAATGTCCAATACCGGATGTAAGACCGATATCTGTAACCAAGAACACCGCAAATAATTCCTAGAAGAAGTAAAAGCGATAAAAATATTGCCAGCCACAGGATTTCATTAGTAATTCCTGGTGGACATACGTCTTCATGTTCTGTGTGGAGGAAGGTAGATAATTCTTTGGACCGCCAATTTTCGGGAGCTTCACAGTATGGTCCTCTGACTGAAAGAGATAATATATATTCCACACTTAAATTTTCAGCGCCCATTTTCCATTGCTTTGCGTAGTATATAGCTACACAATCGCAAATAAACATATTATTATCTATAGTCAATGTCTCTAATTTAGAGAAATCTTCAAACATAACAAAACTTATGTAGGTAAGTTTATTACTTGCTAGGAACATCTGAGAAATGTTAGGATTGTGCTGAAATAATGGCTCATCAACCCACGGTTCGAGCAAATTATTTTCAATAGATAAGCCTTGCAAGTTAGGTAATGGAAGAAAAATTTCTGGACTCAATTTCACTATTTGATTCTTATCTAACATCAGAAACTGGAGACTGCTTAAATAAGAAAATACGTTAACATCACTGAAGTTAGATATTCCACATCCATTAAGAAGTAAAACTTCGAGACTGCTGAGACCTTCGAATATTCCAGCCGTTAATCCTGACTGAGAAGGAAAGGGGTTATTTTCAAGATTTAAGAACCTCAAATTTACAAGTTCGTGAAATGATCCAGGCTCAATGCTTCTGATGGAAGCATTCCTCAACCCTAACAAGTCAGTGAGACTCCCCAGACCGGTAAAGGTTTCCCTATAAATTGAATCGAGAGAAACGTACGTAATATTGAGTTTGGTAAGATTCATGTTAATGAAGTTTCTTTCTCCTAGAAGGAAGTCATTCCAGTTCTGATTACTGTATGAGTTCCAGGAAATATCAAGCTCAGACACTTGAATGGGCAAAATTCCCGGAATAACACCACTAAGCTGGTTGTGCGAAAGGTCTAACTGTTTCAGTTGCGGGAAAAAAGTCTCATTAAACGTTCCAGGCTGTACATACATGATGGAACAATATCTAAGACCTAGGAATTCTAATTGGGGCATTATAGGAAATGACCCGGCCGTCAGATTAGGGAATTTATTTCTATCCAACGTAAGACTTGTTACTCCAGATACTGCTATAGCAGTCAGTAACTTTTTGGGGGGATTTTGGAACTCCATATAACATAAATTCAGAGATTGCAATGTAATGTTATCTCGTGTCATTTGTCTAACGAGATTCGTCAACGTAGTTTCATTAAGTAAATTCTGACATAACTGCAAATGACGTAGAGTGCTTAAAGGTCTGAAGGCTTTGGGGTGAATGTATTCCAACTGACAAAGTTCTAAATGGATTTCGTCAAGATGTGTTCCATTTAGTGGTAAAAAGTCGTATTCACCTATATGACTAAACGTATTTTGACTGAGGGACAATTTCATCAGGCGAGGGAGGAATTTCGGAAGCAAAGAATTAACAACACTTTCAACACTCCAAAACTTGTTATGTCTTAGTACCAGTTCAGTAAGATTGTAGAGACCTTTGAAAGTACCAGTAGCTAAATAACTTAAGTTAGCATTGAAGGAGATAGTGAGATATTCCAAAGCATCCATGCCCTCGAAGACTCCTGGCTCAATTGTGGTGAGACGGGGATTATAATCTATTCTGAGAGAGGTAAGATTCTGGAGATTGGACAGATCACCAATGTACATGGTTTTGATATTAGTTTTCGTAACATGTAGCATGGGTTCATTTATCTGGTAGTTAGGGAAGCGTTCACACGCCCCCTGACATACCATTAATAATTCAGTCTGTCTACCACATGTACAGCTGTTGCTTACGACTCTGGAAGACGGAGTGCTAGTATAAGCGAACGGCATCGTTGGAACGGGATGATAACTGGACCTCACCACGCTGTCCTGAACGAAGAGCAACAGCAGTATCCAAAAATACAGCTTCACCATTTTGTGCTCGTCATCGCCACCTAAGGAACAAACAAGTATAAATACATTAGGAACGTAAAGGATTGCGTAGGAAGGAACAGTGATAACTAGAGCTAGGAATTTAAGGTGCTGCACGTTATTTATTTATTTTTTTGGCTATTAAAATTCTCAAATGTGCTTGTCTTGCAAAGAAAACATAACATCAACACCCCTAACTATGTTTCTGTAGCACCTTTTTGCACCTTTTCCCAATGATAGCATCTTATTGCACCTTTTCTTACCGTCAGCACCTTTTTTCCCACTTGTTTAATACTTTTTGGCTCCTTTGCCGCATTGTATTCGTAAAGAAATTGAACAAGAAAAGCCGAACATTTCGTCTGTAAAACTTCGTTCTATGTTCTATGTAGTTCCTCAATTCGTCGCTAGAATCGTAGGCTGCCTATACTTCACTAATCGGGAGCTTAAACACGAACCTGGTAATTGTTGAACTATCAGCTTGCCGCCCTTCATCAGCTGCTTATCTGTCGGCCTTGTTACTGTATTTTTGCTTAGGTGACGGTTCAGAATACGCTTTGGCTGTGTGTGGTGTCTGCCCTTGTCCTATTAACAAATAACTTAATATTACGCTATTTTCTATTACTGTAGTATCAGTATCAAGTAGTATAGTGAAAAAAAATGAACGCCGAGAAAATACGTCATAGTGCTATACAGTTTAGTGCTGATGGCATTCAGAGTGACAGGTCAGTTCTGAGGTGCAATGTTTGTTATATATCAAGAACGATACAAAAAAAAACGTAATAATGTTATGCAGTATGTGAAAAATAAGGAGGCTATATGAAATTTTTTAAATGGGCTGTTGTGATGGATATGAAAAGAGTACTGGATGGTAATGCAAAGCAGATACTAGAACAGAACTTAGCCAAATGAAATGAAATGGTATGTGGTTGTTAGTGCCAGGAGAGTCCGAGGACATGTTCGGCTCGCCACGTGCAGGTCTTTTGATTTGACGCCCATAGGTGACCTGCGTGTCGTGATGAGGATGAAATGTTGATGAAGACGACATATACACCCAGCCCCCGTGCCAGCGAAATTTACTAATGAGGGTTAAAATTCCCGACCCTGCCGGGAATCGAACCCGGGACCCCTTTGACCAAAGGCCACCACGCTAACCATTTAGCCAGGGAGTCGGACACTTAGCCAAAAACCGTCATGTTAAGGATGTTGCAACAAACAGGCATTTAATATCGAGTGCAAACAAAATATGCACCACTTATGTCTTTTGGCGTTGACGTTCAACATTCCTTTCTATTTACATAGTGACCAGAGATGCAAACTCACTGAAAATAACGGTGAAATGTTATCTATTTGACAGTTTTCTGGACATGTGGTGTTAATAACATGTTCTGTGACTTGTTTTAGGTAGGTTTTTAATGCATGATAACTTGAGTGGATTTTGTGTCCTTTTATATAATGTAAAATTGGTTTTGGTGATGTTTTTGTGAATACTTAATTTAAAATTTGCATCTTTTTTGCACCTTTTTCGACAATATTAAAGCACCTTTTTTGCACCTATTTAACCAAAATTTTGCACCTAAAATTCCTAGCTCTAGTGATATCATAGGAAGTATATAGTGAGCAGAAACGCATTGTTTCGTAAATTAAAGGAGTGTTTAAAGGTATAAATACAATTATTGTAAACATAGGAACCATAGGTCTGCGGTGATTAGTTTCAGCACTATTCGCGCTTAAAGATGGCTACCAATCTCCTAGGCCATTGAGCAAAAATGTGTGACCCTGTGTGTTTTTGGTTTGCATTTTATCTGGAGACAATGAAAAACAGAGAAACGGACGGCACACGCATGCACACAAATGGTGTCCCGATAGAAACGAAGCATGGCATCTCCCCACCCCCTCGCTTAACGCATTGCTGCAGGAGGAAAGACCGCTGTAAGACTGTTGTGAATGAAATGGGCACAGTGGTGGAGGTATAGCAATACTCACACTGTTCCTTCACCACTACCCGGTCACTACCTTCCTCTTCCTTTTCGGTACTGAGATGGCCTTCAACACTACTCCTTCACTCCCTCCACTCTTTTTCAGTACTGGAGTGGGACAGTGTTGATTGTTTATGGGGGGACACCATTTCTGTGCATGCTCGTACCTCAGATCAGATGTCCGAAATGTCTCCCTTCAACATGGCAGCACAATTCGCATCGACGCAACCGTCCTTTGCTCATTCCTTGGAAAATCCCCGGCGCTTCTCGCTCAAGATGTACAGCCTCACGATCCGCGGCACGAGGTCCTTCTCACTCTCAACTGGGGTTTCATACACCAGATTTTAATGTGACCCGACAAAAAGAAATGTCAAGAGGAGTTATGTCGGGTGAAAGAGGGTACGTGTAGCCCCTTTTACTAATCACCGCAGACCTATGGTTCCTATGTTCACAGTCACAAAAGTATCCATCCAGTCACTGGCGTGACAGGTAATAACGGTCAGAAGTGGAAACGTAGCAAGGAAATCCATGTTGTAATACTTAGTTACCTTTTATCTGAGAATGAGAACGTGATAATATACACAAATCAAATTATAACATAACATGTTTAAAAGTACCGGCTTCTGTAGCTGTCTGTTCCGACAAGGAGTGTAGCAAAAGTATTCGTCCACTTGTACTTCACTCGCTCTTGACTCACAGAACAAATAACTCTTCCGTATCCAGTCGATTTCCCTTTGGCAGCAATGGCAGTTTGAACACTTTTCGGCATGGACTGGACTAGCTTTGCCGTGATTTCTGGTTCTATCTACTGCTAATATTCAAGAAATGTTGGCTTCTATCTTTCCTTATATTTTCCCCTTTAGTTGCCGTCTCTGTTTTAGTTCCGCCAATAAATGCTCTATAGGGTTTTAATTTGGGGACTGGCGTGGTATTAACAGCACATACGGTGTACCGTAAAGGAGCCAGTGCTTGACGACTCAGCTAGTATGTTTCCGGTCATTATCTTGTTGGACGCAGTACTCAGCAGCAGTCCCTAATTTTCTGTCACTGGGATTTGGATGCTGCTATAAAATGTCCAAATACGCCATCCTATCCATTGTTCGAAGTATTATGCAGAAGTTGCTAATACCAGCCTCCGACATACACCACGATATTAGTGTTGGCTACTGAGGGTATGATTCGAAGCAGTGCATCGATTCATTCAAGTGTCCGAGTGAATCGATTCACAGGAACGGCGAGCTCACGGCACACGATTCAGCTGGTTCGCAGCAGACAGTGCTGAGTGGCTTACTCACGGCTCAGTGAGACACAACACACACAAGGTTCATTATCGGCTCACTGGACACTGGCGGGGAGCCGAACTTCCGCTGCAGCCGAGACATACAGTACCATGGCACACTGAGAGAATTGTATGCATTCACGGCTCAGTGAGACACAACACACACACGGTTCATATCGGCACAGTGGACATTGGCGGGGAGCCGAATTTCCGCTGCAGCGAGACATACAGTATAGAGGCATGGCACACTGAATCGTACGCTAAGACGGGCTCTCCTCTCAGCTCATTTGAAAATAATAATATACAGATTTATTTGCAGTGTTAAAAAGGTAGTCAAAACATAATTCCAAAGTGACAAACCATTTAGTCATGGAGCCGAAAAATTCCAAAGTACGGTAACTAGCTAGTAAATAGGCAGACTATTAGGTTCTTCTATTTATTAGTTTAATGAATCAGTATTATAACTTAGTTGACATTCGACAATTAATTCAACTCTCTAGCCTACTTTATGACTATAAGTCATGCTCGTGACCACTAGAAATTGTCTGTTTTATATTGGGAAGAACAGTTCACTATTTTCTCAGTTCGTATGTCACATCATTGCACAAGACTTAAATAATCGAATCACGAGATCACCGGTGTACGTGGACAGTGGGTAAGTGAGCCGAATGACGCAATAAATTAAATAAAAAGCAAGACCAACTACAATAATCAGACCTCAAGGCAGGTTTCGATTAATGGCAATATAGCCGTGGGTGCGGGCCAGGCATAGGTTAAATGTGATCGTAGATACGAGTTTAAAGTTAATTGTGCGATAGGTATTTCGAGACCGCATGTGATCGTAATTCGTGATTTTCAGTACTGACAAGGAAGTATTTGAATCGCCAGTTCAAGCTTAAAATACCTGCAGTTTAATAAATGTCGTGTTTGAACGTGGTATCGTAAGGGTTGTATGTTTGTTTACCATTGTGTTTTAGTGCTGGTGTTGTAATAATTGGTGTTTTCTTAGGATGTAATGTACATATATTAGGCTAACATGGATCTATCGTGTTGTGTACCTCTGTAGGTGATTCTCCGGGTATGTCTAATACCTCACCGAAGGAATAAGTGTTCGAGAAAAATGAATTTGGTGCATTAATAACGAGACTTTTGCTGTAAATAACGAAACTGTCGTGTGCATCAAACATTTTAACTATTCACTTTATTGTCCGCAAAGATATATTTTCCGTTGAGAATAGTGAACCTATTCGCATCCCTAGGAAATGTGTTAAATTGTCTCCTGAGACCTATCTAACCGCGTTCTACAGTCAGCTTTCGCATAACATTCATTTACCTCGAGTAAGAAAGTGCCCTAAAACAGCAACTGCCACTGAGAGAAGAAAAAATATTGATATGAAGAAGGTAAGACAGATAATTTTCAGTCTTTTACGACAAAAATGTGAGGCTATTCAACATGATCGCGAAAGTTAGTGTTCTCAAGACATACTCTAGATATTCCATAGATATCAAAGTGACGAGTGGCCTAGAAGTGCAAGAGAATTTTAAAATTACTGCTTTACTAGCAGAAAAAATAAAGTTGACATTAGGATGTTAAGGACAAGATCTGAAGTGTGACAGATGGATAAAATCTGAACCTCGGGTAAGTCATCTTGATAGTTATGAAGAGAGTAGTATTGAAATGAGTGACAGAGTATTTATTTTGGGAAATTTTTGTAAAATACAGCCTTGTGTTAGCCTTTGAAAGGAACATTAATAAATCAAGTGTTGTGTGCAACTGCGGTATTCTCTGACAAAAGTGATAAAGGAGTGTGTAAAAATTGTTGCCAACATTTTTATCAACAATTATAATATGAAGATCTCAAATGAAAATAAAATATCAAAAGAAATTGCCAAGAAACTTAAAGCAGGGAAACAAGAGCTATTGTTTGTTGGATGTGTGTAGTGCTAGTTTTAGTCAACTTCAATATATTGGTGAATGATACATAATAGGATAATGGGCGTGCTATCATAGTGTTAATAGCCGGACAACTAATTATTTTTTGGTGTTGTGTCGATTTTTTCTTAAGTCCGTATTCATGTTTTAAATGAAGTGGAATTTGTTAGGTGTAACTTGATATATGTTGTAAAGCTTTACCTTTTACTAGTGGTTTAACATCTTACTAACATATCAAATAATTTCGGTGACGTAAGGATTGAAAAGAGCTACGACTGTAAAGGTAGTGGCCGTAGCCTTAATTAAGGTACAGCCCCAGCATTTGCCTGGTGTGAAAGTGGGAACCCACGGAAAACCATCTTCTGCGCTGCCAACGGTGGGATTAGAACCCCTCCCATCTTCGAATGCAAGGTCACAGTTACTCAATCCTGACCGTGTGGTCAACTCACTCGGTCTAATACTTTTAAAATCCGCTCAAAGCATCTTACACTCCTAGATACTGAAAGCGTACAGGGTCCTGTACAGCTCATTGGAATTGTAGGTGCCTTTCTACCTCATTAAAATCACTTCTAAAGGTCGCGTCATTGGTAGTAGTATGGGCGATGGGGATCGAGCGGCGTCCGGCCAGAACGGAACCCGCGAAAGAGCGCCTGGAAAACAAAGGGAAGACTGAGCAGGAGCCAAGCCCCCGCGAAAGGACCCTCTCAACTTGCAGAGAGAGCTGGAGAGATGACGCGATGCTGGAGTAGTCAGATACGCCCCGAGGTGTGGCCTAACTTCCCAGGGTTCCAAACTAACAGAAGGAACTTCCAGTTTTTTATGCATGTTTCACGGGTGCCAACGTCAGATTTTGGCGCGTAAAAATGAGATGATATTTTGATCCAGACATAGGAAAATTATGGGAGGTACACCAGTGAATAGAGCTGAATTTTCTGCATACCCCAGACTAAAAATATGGAATACTTTACTCAAGGGACGAAAGGAGGTCACCAGATGTCCAGATTTAATATATTGCTAACACGTGTGAATACAAGAGCGTCACCCACGCTAAGAGTCGCGCTCAAAAGATGACTCCACCCCCAAGGGACGCTAATGAAATAATTAAAGGCGGGAGTCGAATTACGTGATAACTGCCGATCGTTAGTTAAGCGCACCTTGATCAATTAGGAGAGGAAAAGGGGGGTTACGGTATCCACTATTTAAATGTCTTCAATTCCTGGGACGAAAGGAGCTGCTGTCCTTAATGAACCGTGAATCGTTTATGCCCATTATCTTCCGGTGCGTATACCATAAAAGCTGAGCTGACCCTCGCTGAAGACAGTTCCGAGCGGGTCGTTGAGAGGGGACGGTATGTCCCGTTGTGCTCTAGTTTTTACAGTCAGAACCCTACTGACCACATATTAAGACAGTGTTATTGTGTCCGTCGCGGCCGTGAAATACGAAGCCGTTGTGAAGTGCGGACGGGAAGCCAAGCGAGCCTAGGCGAATGTATCTGTGCCGCGTGTCAGTAAATAAGCTGCAAGAAGAGTTTATAAACGAGTAGCGGTTTCGTCTGTGTACAATGCCGGCCTAAATGAGTCCGTGATACTAGTAAATTGGTATCACCCAAGTTGCTACTCTAAGTCAGGGTGCTCAGGTGTTGTGAGCTACCCGATTCATGCTGTGAACGCGCTCGCTGTAAGTGGCATGACCTGCTTGTTCGTGGTGTAATCTCTGTGTTCGTGTCGTGGTAACAGCAGGACCTTGTGACGAGTTGTGGAGATTTCACCAGTGAACGAGCCAGCCAGAATGTCGGACCTGTGTGTACCAGGGTCACAGGACAGCACGCTCGACGCCAGTGCCGAGGTCATGCAGGAGTAAACTCCGCCATGGGTCTCCCGTGGAAGGAAAAACCACGGCCACCAAACAGATGAGTTGATGTCAAAATATAAATTTCTTAAGCACGATAATGTATAACCGGGGATAGGATGAGCTTTCCTTTGTAAATACTTAAATGTTGTAAAATAATGCATGTCCTAATATGGGAATTTATTGTTCTTTAAAATGTTAACGTAAATTCAAGGGAGCTAACTCCCCGGACGACCCATTTTTTTCTTAATGATTAGTTTATCGTGAGGGGTTATTCTTAGTAATATGTGGTATATCCTAGCAAGTAAGGGAGACAAGGATAGGAGAATATTTGAGTTCCACTTAGGGGTAGCTGGAACAATAATAAATTAGCAGGGAAAATCATGTCCAGAGGTTGCTAGTTAATGCCCAACATGGCTATCGTATTTGCTAGGGAAACTCATGGGTCAATCAGACGATGCATGCGTAATTTACACAAATAATAAGTGCATGTACAACAAGAAAGAAGAAATCCTGACCGAGAGAGAGGTGCATAAAAATATGTTATTTAGGTAAATAGTGAGGGACAGTTCGCGAGTTTCCCGTGATTCTTGATTATTTAACCAGAAAGTTATGAATTCTTTTGTATGCAACCGGCTGAGATATAGGGAAGCCAGAGTCTTATGTATGGTAGAAATATAAATATATGCATAACTTAGGGCGGTGAGCGAAGGAATTGAGGAATCACGAGAGTCCTATACCCAAGGAAAGAAGATACGCGATATGAGACGTAGTGAGAGGGCCGAATGCCCAGATAGTTTCTGATGAGATAATTCGGAAGTGATGGTGCTCATGAAAAGAATGAGACGGTATAGAATAAATGAGTATTTCATGGGAATTCTACGGTAAGATGAATAAACAAAAGGGCCAGAGATATGTGTCTCCGAGGAAAAGGAGGACTGGCCATTGTGATTGAGAGGAGTCAAGGATCCGACGTAGCTAATGAATGAGTGCTGGTTGCAGTAAGGCGAATGACCCACCCTTCCTTTATTTTTTTGTGCGTGCCTGTTTGCTCCATTCGTGACAGAAGGGGACCTGCTGTCCTATCGTCGTAAGACTCGGGCTCTGGGTTTTCACCGTGCTCTTTTGTTTGGTTTAAATGGCTTAGCTAAGAATACTTATATAATGATAATATTACGGTGATTTAAAAGGTAATTAATAAATGAATATTGATCTCCCCCCAATGTCCGGTGATATGAGACCGTAGCTAGTTAGGGATTTCTCTTTCAGGAATGCACCTCTCGGTCGGAGTCATATGTTCGAGCCCAGGTCAGATGGGCTGAGGCAGAATATACTGATAACCATGTTTTTCTTACAGGAATGGCCTCCTTTCGGCATGAAGTGTATATATCTGTGTGTGTTTGGTATGTAATGTGCATCTATTTTGAGTTCAAACAGAACCGTTGTTCAACGTTGTCTGGTCTTGGTGACAGATACGGGAAGTCCGGGGTTTAGCTAGATGATATGTGTGTTTTTTTGTGTGTATTATGTAAAATATCTCTTTGATATGTCAATTATGTAGCGTAGGGACCGGTTGATTACGTGCTAAGAATAGAATGTATTATGTAAGTGGACATCATCTCATATTACACGATGTGATCGACAGAAGAATAAAATTGACGACACAGGTACGAAACTAATGAGGGAAAGACGACATTGTTTTTTTTTATTTTTATTTTTTTCGAACGTAACCACTCCCCAAGTGCTCGAGCTGCCGCGGCCAGCACAGAAAGTAGGAAGGGGATCGTTTCGAAGCTCGGCATGTCGAGCCGCCCCTTACTTTAGTCTCATCCGAGGGTGTTTACCCAGTTATATGGAGGCATTCTTATGCGCGGGTCTTCCATTCGAGGCCCGGAAGGGTGTAATACCGAGCGAGTAAAACATGGTCGTGAAAATGTTGTAGTACGAAAATGTTTATAAAGGTTTCCAATAACTTAGATACGTTAAAAAATAGCAATTTTACGTGCTCTTTATCTAGGATAGGTTTTCTTTTCCTTGTTTAATGTTGCACTGATACATCGAAGATTTTTGGCGACGGAATTGAAAAGGGCTAGGGTTGCGAAAGTAGCGGCCATGACCTTTATTAAGGTACGGCCCCGGCATTTACCTGGTGTGAAAATGGGAATCCACAGAAAACCATCTTCAGAGCTGCCGCGGTGGGATTCGAACCTACTATCTTCCGAATGCAAGCTTACAGCTGCGCGAACCTAACCGCAAGTCTTACTCGCTCGGTATCTAGGAGTGTAAGATGCTTTGAGCGGATTTTAAAAGTATTAGACCGAGTGAGTTGAACAGTTCCACACAACACTTTATTTATTAATGTTCCTTTCAAAGGCTAACACAAGGCTGTATTTTACAGAAAATTCCCAAAATAAATACTCTGTCACTCATTTCAATACTACTCTCTTCATAACTACCAAGATGACTTACCCGAGGTTCAGATTTTATCCATCTGTCACACTTCAGATCTTGTCCTTAACATCCTAATGTCAACTTTATTTTTTCTGCTAGTAAAGCAGTAATTTTAAAATTCTCTTGCACTTCTAGGCCACTCGTCACTTTGATGTCTATGGAATATCTAGAGTATGTCTTGAGAACACTAACTTTCGCGATCACGTTGAATAGCCTCACATTTTTGTCGTAAAAGACTGAAAATTATCTGTCTTACCTTCTTCATATCAATATTTTTTCTTCTCTCAGTGGCAGTTGCTGTTTTAGGGCACTTTCTTACTCGAGGTAAATGAATGTTATGCGAAAGCTGACTGTAGAACGCGGTTAGATAGGTCTCAGGAGACAATTTAACACATTTCCTAGGGATGCGAATAGGTTCACTATTCTCAGCGGAGAACGGAGAACATTCCTCCTCGCCATGTCAGCTTTGGCCCGGTACGGCAGCCATGTTTTTTCTGTATTGTGGTCTGAGTATATTATAGTTGGTCTTGATAAAAAGAAACCCACAAGGCTACTCTGCATCTCGGGGACCCTATACAAAACATGACGATTTTAAAAAATCCTCTACTGATAGATAGAGACATATTTTCAAAGATGACCGATCGAATTGGCCATACGGTTAGGGTCGCGTAGCTATGAGCTTGGGTTCGAATTTTACCGTTTTGTCTGTACATTGCTCAGAAATTGACAATAATGGTATTTCTGCATCGGTCATGTCAACAGTAACAAGGAAATGCACATTTTACTTTCCGTAATTTCTGTCTGTCTGTCTGTCTGTCTGTCTGTCTGTCTGTCTGTCTGTCTGTCTGTCTGTCTGTCTGTCTGTCTGTCTGTCTGTCTGTCTGTCTGTCTGTCTGTCTGTACACGCATCACGAGAAAACGGCTGAAGAGAATTTAATAAAAATCGGTATGTGAAGTCGGGGGATGAGCCACTAAAATGTAGGCTATGAATCATTTTATTCACGCTGAGTGAAATGGTAGTTTAGAGGAAGGCCTAAAATTGAATTCTTATATTACTGGTGGTCCTATCGATAAATACGACATAACTAAAGTTATATGGAATTAAATTTCCGATCATTTATGTCTTATACAATTTTACCGTACCAGCTATGATAACACAGATATTCATGAAATTGTATTTTTGTTGCTACTGTAAGTCCATATCAACGCGAGCCACGAGAAAATGAGTGAACAGAATTAAATAAAAATTGGTGTATATAGTCGGGGAATACGAAACTACAGTCTAAGCTATAAGCAAATTTATTCACTCTGGATGAAAATATAGTTTAGGGGAAGGCGCCTAAAATTTAATTTTTAAGTACCTATGTTATTGGTTCTATCGAAAAGTACAACATAACAAAAGTGATAGAGAATACGGTTTCCGATCATTTATATTTTATTCTGTTTTACCGTACCGACTATGATAAGATTGGTATTTCAGAATCGAAAGAAAACTAAATGTGAAGGCCTAAAATATCGAAAGCGCATAACATTGATCAACAATAACGTTACGTTGACCATTATTTTTTGTGATGTTCTTTGTCTCTTATGCTGCCACTGAACTTCGATAGATGGGATTACTGTTGCGAACCGAGTATAACAGCCTGACTGAATATTGGCGGGAAATAGCTGAGGAGTTAGAAAATTTTCTTCTTTAGCTTACCATTCCTCTAGTTCATACATTTTCTGATACTGCTGGTACGTAACACACTGGTTCATCATAGCATTCTAGCAATTCGATCCCTACTCTGACGCGCTGTTTTGAATGAGCAGTGTGCACACTTAAGATGTCGTAGGTACGACATCGTAACTGACGTAAAACCTTCAATTATTGTGTTTAATACATTCTAATTATAGTTTATTTAATGCTAAATTATATTTTATTAAGTGTTAAACATGACTAGTATATGGTTTCTCTGTAAATATGTAGTATAAAATTGTATAACCTCAAATAAGTATTGTTTAACCTCAAAATCTAGAGAGTCGATAGCGATAGAAAATTCCATAATGTTCGTATGTTAGACTTGTTGTACTATATTTGGTGTATATGAAGGGTTCTGGAAACTTACTGTAAGGTTTTTCAGATACATGTAGAGACATTACGAATGTAGTAGACATTTCCATGTACATTTTTAAATGTTGAAAGAACATTCGAGTACCCATTCGACTAGCTGGTCGATCGAAGTTTCAAGTGTGTACCCTTAGAGTGTTGTAAGAACTCTTCCAGAAGTCGATCATTCTAGATGGTTGATCGAATGGTATAAATATCGAGCTGTCAGTCAGTGAAGTCAGTTCTTAGTTCAGTTCTTAGTTCTAAGTTCGCAGATCTTAGTTCTTGGGACTCTGGCAAGTGATGGACTGAGAGTGACTGTTGGGCTCCGAGGTGGAGCCTTGATCATTGGACTCGAGTGAGTGAGTGAGTGAGTGAGGCGGGGAATTCAAGAGAGAGTATGTTACAGTGCGCGCATCAGTGTTGTTGATATCTGTACTTGTCAGAATCGACTTCAGGATACTCCGCTATTGAGTCTTGTATATAGAGTGTCATTTGCTACTGTGTATAGTTGTGTGTTGTAACGTACAGTGTAAATAAATTAATTTATATAAGGAAGTGAACGTGTTCTCGTGTGATATTTATTTACGTCAAATAAAATCGCATCGTAGAACGATAAATTGGTGACCGTGGACAGGACACTTCAAGACTCAGCAATGAAGATCGACCAAATGAGCTTGGTGATGTTACGGAAAGCGCTGACATCCCGAAGTTTACCAACGGCTGGAAGCAAAGCGAACTTACAAGAGATGCTGCGCCAGGATTTGATAGACAACGGAGAGGACCCAGGCAGTTTCGACTTCGAAGTCACCTCAGAGGAAGAAACCAACGATCGGGTATGCAGTATGTTCGCACAACTAATTGCTTTAATTCAGGCCCAGTCCGAAAAACTCGAGGGTAAAATCGAGGCCCAGTCTGAAAAATTGAGGTCCAGTCTAGAAAAATCGATGCCCAATACAAAAAACTCGAGCGGAAAATCGCGGCTCAGTCTGAAAAACTCGGGTGGAAAATCGACGCCCAGTCTCAAAGAATAAAGGACCAAACAAGTCGCTGGACAACGAAGTACGAGCCGCGGTGGGAGTCTGTACTTCAAGGCCCAGCGGAAACAGCGAATGCGCTATGTGAAAACACGACAGCTCTGGAGACACGGGTGAAGCCTGCAAGCAGTGATGGCGGCTCCGGCGTCGTGCAAATGGCAACTCTACGGGACGATGGGATCATTGCCGCAATGGTGGAGTCCGTAGTTCAAGGCCCAGCGGAAACAGCGAGTGCGCTGTGTGAAAGTACGACAGCTCCGGAGACACGGGTAAAGCCTGCAAGCAATGATGGCTGCTGCAGCGTCGTGAAGATGGCAACTCCATAGGACGACGGGATCATTGTAGCGATGGTGGAGTCCGTAGTTCAAGGCCCAGCGGAAACAGCGAGTGCGCTGTGTGAAAGCACGACAGCTCTGGAGACACGGGTGAAGCCCGGAAGCAGTGATGGCGGCTCCGGCGTCGTGAAGATGACAACTCCACGGGACGACGGGATCCTTGTGGCGACGGCGACCGACAAACGAGGGTGCCACGTAACCAGGACGCTAGTTCCGGCACAAAATCATATGCCGGTAGGAACGTTGAATTCAGCAACCCGGAAAAAGAGGAGACTCAACGGGACCAAGACCACGACGTGCGAGCCTCTCCCGTGCGTCACACCGGTGGATACGAAGACGCGTACGTCCTGGCAAAACACAAAGGTACGACCAAGGGAAGAGTCGGTGGAGTGTCGACGGCCACGCGAGGACCTGCGGATCATTGCTAGGGAGAACAGGGGCACCGTCAGCCAGACCCAGCGGATATCCCATGGGAAGGTGGTGGCCATCGATTGAACTATCTAGCTGCGATATGTGGACTTCAACAACACCAACGAGAAGACAGTGTGATTGAGGTAGTCTAGGTGTAATTTGAATAGTGAGAACTAAGAGAGACGTAGAAATAGATATAAGGACACCTAGATATTATTTAAGACCTAGAGTAAGGAATGTACAGGGTAGATATTGAAGGTTTTAGGGGGGATAATTGTCGTAGGTACGACATCGTAACTGACGTAAAACCTTCAATTATTGTGTTTAATACATTCTAATTATAGTTTATTTAATGCTAAATTATATTTTATTAAGTGTTAAGCATGACTACTATATGGTTTATCTGTAAATATGTAGTATAAAATTGTATAACCTCAAATACGTATTGTTTACCCTCAAAATCTAGAGAGTCGATAGCGATAGAAAATTCCATAATGTTCGTATGTTAGACTTATTGAACTATATTTGGTGTCTATGAAGGGTTCTGGAAACTTACTGTAAGGTTTTATTATCAAGATACATGTAGAGACATTACGAATGTTGTAGATATTTCCATGTACATTTTTAAATACTGAAAGAACATTCGAGTACCCATTCGACTAGCTGGTCGATCGATGTTTCGAGTGTGTTCCCTTAGAGTGTTGTAAGAACTCTTCCAGAAGTCGATCATTCTAGATGGTTGATCGAATGGTATAAATATCGAGCTGTCAGTCAGTGAAGTCAGTTCTCAGTTCTAAGTTCGCAGATCTTGGTTCTTGGACTCAGGCAAGTGATGGACTAGGAGTGATTGTTGGGCTCCGAGGTGGAGTCAGATCATTGGACTCGAGTGAGTGAGTGAGTGAGGCGGGGAATTCAAGAGATAGTTTGTTATAGTGCGCGCGTCACTGTTGTTGATATCTGTACTTGTCAGAATCGACTTCAGGGTACTCCGCTACTGAGTGTTGTATATAGTGTCATTTGCTACTGTGTATAGTTGTGTGTTGTGACGTACAGTGTAAATAAATTAATTTATATAAGGAAGTGAACGTGTTCTCGTGTGATATTTATTTACGTCAAATAAAATCGCATCGTAGAACGATAAAGAGAGAGGCTCACTTAGCAGTAGTAGTAGTAGTAGTAGTAGTAGTAGTAGTAGTAGTAGTAGTATGACTTGATCTAGAATTGCAATTTAGGCCTATTCCAAATTTTAGCACCACAATTCACCAAATAAATCTTAAATTCAACCCTAAAAAGAGCCGTTTCTTAAGAAATGCTTCTTCCTCTTCACTTTTATTAAATTCTAAATTCATTTCTTTCCAAATTTCAGTGAAGAGGGCGTTTCTCCTCTAGCTTGGAGGAAAAATTTGCCTCTAAATCAGATTTTTCTACCGCCAGTGTAGTGAATTGAGATTTTCCGATTCAACGGATACTCCTAGGAAACCGATTAGTAAAAGGGCATAGTTTTGGCTCTGAGAATCTCCACTATTTAAACCCCCACCCACGCCGCAAAAAGACGAAGAGTGTTCACGGATCACAACTGTCTGCGGCTCTGGACCTTTGGACTGTTAGATGGGCAGCGTAGTACTGTTCTTTAAAGTGAGAAAATGTGTGGTTTTTCATTTTATCGAGTATTTCATAAGAAAGCATTGCTTTAAATCGCGCCATTCCTACAGACATCATTGTAATGACCTATGTTCATTTCAGTTGTCAAAACCACTAAGACGGTATTTCTGTGGATGTAAAAAGGCAGATGGACAGTGAGTGTCTGCCATTGTAATGAAAACTCCCCAACCTGATTGTGACTAATGGTAGGCAAGTGGGTCTACCATTACAATGAAAATTCCCTAACCCAGTCTTCGTATGAGAAAAGACGTTTGGTGACTTCCCCGTCGCGTTCCTAGCGTAACGTTAAGATCTATGCGATTTAATACAATCTTGCTCACAGCGTGTACACTACCTAACCTAGAATTCTGTATACAATGTAGAATTCCGTAGCGAAGAACGGGTACATCAGCTAGTTCTGTATATATATATATATATATAATAGTGTGTGACTTTCAAAGAACTGAGGGAAAATCATAAGTTAGTGTATAAAATTTGAGTTACGCCAGTTCTTCTTCTTATTCTTCATCTTATTAACTACGTAAGTTTTGTACTGTAATATAACGAGCATGTATAGTACCGCACAAGTGCCTATTTATTTTTGCATTTCATTTTTAACTTATTTGTTTTGTATTGAGAAATCATTTAAGAAAAGATTAGGCAAACAATTGATAGAGAATCTCCCACCTGGGCGACAGCTTTAAATGCAGATCACTGATGATTGTGCGTACAGATACTTTTTCATCTAATTCTATATACTTATTTAAGGGAGTTGTCACTGTGGGTGAAAGGCTCTGTAACATCAAAATTTGATGCGAAGAGGTGGCTGCTAGGAGAAACCTGACTCTGAAAGCTAGATGACGCGTAGGAATGCAGTTCGTAGAATGAAGACCAGATGGCAGCAGGAAGCTATGAATGTTGTTGCTGCTGTCTTATTAGTAGACTGTATCGATTCAGTAACGTGAACGGAATCAAATGAATCGATTCAGTAAAATTAATAGAATATCCCCTCACTACACGATATCTAAACTGTAGACTGAAGGTTTCTACCGTGGATATCCTCGTTCTTCTTTCTCCACACACAACAGTTTTAGGACGTATCAAACCGGCCGAATTTACATTTAGCTATATATATATAAAGTTGTAGGGGTGTGCTGTCTGTAATTTCGTTTGTTATGCCATTTTTCAGATAGTTATAGGGTTTAGGTCAAGTCAAGATCGTATCAGTAGTTTTTAGCTTTCGTGTTTGTTTGCTTGTTTGTTCGTTTGTTTGTCTGTTCCACCATCACAGCGAAACGGTTGGAGAGACCTCAACCAAACTTCATATTTAGAGTATACTCATCCAGGTGAAGGTTGTGATAGTTTATATATCGCACCCTCGCCAGGAAGAGATTCAGGGCGTGGTCTTGACTAGAGAATCTACTCATGATTGGCTGGCCAGGATGCTGATGTCTATTTAGGCATGTGATGATACTGCGAGGAACACACTGGTACACTTACAACTTCTGACATGGTACTGGAGGGACACTGCTGCACTATACTGGACAAGACTGGACTTCAAACGTTCGTGGAACGTAGTCTTTTTATGTTTGTGGAACGTGTCTGACCTACAAACTGTGGAGTACTTAGGCACTGGGTATTGTTTCACTTGTGGCGGCCTGGTATTATATGTTGGTGAAAGCTATCTCAGACTTTCCATAATTTATGTTCAGGAACGACAAGCGTGTGTTGCTCAAGTGAATATATCTTTAAAACAAGTGTTAGAGTCAGTGAACACAGTATTCTGAGGTACAGTATCTGTGTGATATTATAAGTGCCTATTATGAGAATCGGCAAGTCGTGTTGATACAGAGACAGTGACGGGTACTTATCTAAATATATGTGCATTGTTCAACGGACTATCTGCAAATGGTAGATTGGTCCTCGCTTTCGTTTTTCCACTGTTTTCATTATTGTTGTTGTTGTTGTTGTTGTTGTAAATATGGAGTGTTCCAGCAATATTTTTTGTGAATAGTATATGTATATATTGGTGTGTTGATGAGGTGCTCATGCACGGATTTCATTGAGAATATAGTTAGTTATTTTAGAATTAGTGGAGTTACTGATGAACCTAGGTGCAGTTCCTACCTATTTAGTCGTTTTCAGAAGGTTAGGTAAGGCCTGAAGAAGATGTACCAGTACGCAGCTTATGTACACGCCCTGGGAGAGAAAGAATTATTATCATGCTCTATCAAAATTCGAGGGATCCATTCTGGTGAACTCTCGCGCCCATACTACTGACATTTCGATCAATTATTTTTATTAATTTAATTTATTTCAAGTATTTTATTAAGATTTTGAGTAATTTTATTTATGAAACTTTATTATTATTCATAAACAGTTATAAGGTGATATGCGTATGATTTAAAAATCACTGCATAGACTGAAGGTTTATAGGAAAATGTTAAGAATTGTATTCGATTTTTTATACTACTGATTTTAGTAAGATACGTGGACTATATGTGAGACGTCCCTTCATTTAAACTTTTGTTATGTACATAATTTCGCGTACTCTTCAAATAATAGAGAATATTATTATTTTTGTGGGTTTCGTGCTCTGCAATGAGTGACCGACAGACCGACAACGATCCTATCGGTTACCAAGGCAACATCTCTGCTTGTCAGCATTTTCACCATTTTCGTCGTCACTTCTGGAAACTCGTGGGTAGAAGGAGAGAGTGACGTCAAGCTGCCATTCTGCGGGATATTTGCGGAATACCCTTGGGAGGTTACAATCGTCTTCGAATAACACTTAGGGGAGGCTGTTATTATTTGAACAGTACCGCGGAGTGTAATCCATTGTATCACACCGTAAGGGGTTTCCTAGCATCTGCTATAATTTTTACTGTATTTTTCTTCTACTTCTGTTTTTTGATTTAATTATTTGCCTCTGCCTTGCCTCTTTAGGCTTAAGTAATAACGCCATAAGTCATCTTCTTATCTGTTTTCCTAAGAATCCCTGCGTCTGAATTTCTCCTCTGTTACCGCTTTTTTAAATCCGTAACTCATATCATCACAATTTAGTGAGGGACATTTCATTTTCTAATACATCCACTTAGTATTTACATATTTGTCCTATCCGACTGTCCTCAGTTATATTCCTATTTTGTATTGATGTCGACTTTCTTAAATGTACTGCTTTCTTCCTTAATTTCTCCGTCTGTACACAAATGCTAATCCCGAAACTTGGCCATTCTTTCCTTTGAGAAAAAATTACAAGATGTTGAAATGTATAATATTTGGCCCCGGAAAAAATAAAAATATGGAGGTAATTTTAATGACGGTGCATACTTTCGTTTCGGGGTAACTGCTTGCTAAATGGTAAGTCATATCACAAAAGTGATAACACAATCGCCACTCAATTTGGAAAGATCTACGAGTTTGGTCCTATGACATTTTGTCGTATTTCGATTCCTTATACGTTAGATAGAGCTGCATTTCTCGATTATACGCAGACCTCTCCCACTCGATTGAGACTAGCATTAGGAAAATGGGTCTGTATTTGTAATGAAAACTCTTCATCTCTATTGTGATGGCAGTTGGCAAGTGAGCCTGCCGTTATAGTAGAAACTCCCGAACTCGATTATGAATGGCGATAGGAAATGCGGCTTGCTTTTTTCGTCAAAACTTCTCAATGCGCAACTTACATCGGAAACAACGTATGGGATCCTCTCCGTTTTGTTTCTCGTATAGCGTTAAGAGACATGCAATTTAATATAATCTTACTCATTGCGTGTACAATAATTTACGTAGAAATCGTATACAAGGTAGAATACCGTAGCAAAGGACGGCTACATTAGCTAGTCCGTAAATAACACTCGTTTCCAGAATGTAGGTGGCTTGCTAACAGATTGTTTAGAAAACTACGACCTCTTCCGTCGTTGACCTTACTTATCCAGGGTTTGTTTTTGCTTATGCGGCCTTTCATACCAGCTCTGTGTAACACTCGCCTTACAGTAGCAGTACTGATGTTCATCCCACTTTACGATTCTACATCTGCTCGCAGTACAGGATCAGAAACATGCGAATTTTGGAGCACGGTGCGTAAGCTGAGTCTTTCTTCACGTTGTGTGAGCTTCCTACGGCGTCCTTTTCGTGGTTTATTTATTACAGTCGAAATGGAATTGAACGTGCGAATAATACCTTCTACTTTTGATCGTGATATTCTTGTCTCCTCAGCAAGTTGTAGTCGCGAATGTCCTTCTTTATGGAGTTCAACAATTCGCTCCCGTTCAACGAGTGTTTTTCCTTGTCTTACCCATTCTAGCTCTGAACGCGATGTTTACGTATTGCACCATCAGCGTCCTCATGTTATGATGTAAGACATCACAGAGAACATAGCGGACGAATACTTTGGACTTGTGAATTTTCTTTAGGTGACTCAGAATAAACACGTTTCATCTTCTCCTTGACCTCTCATGTCGCCCACCGATGTCCGCCATGTTTTTTCTGGATTACGGTCTGAAAATTGTAGTTGGTCTTGACCAAGACCAACTACAATACTCAGACCACAATACAGAAAAAACATGGCTGCCGTACCAGGCCAAAGCTGACGTGGCGAGGAGTAACCTAATAATGGTCGTGAGAATATTGCAGTACGAAAATATTTATTGAAGGATTTTAAAAAAACAGCATTTGATACATAAAAGAGAAATAGTAATTTTACGTGCTCTTTATCTAGAGGATTTTTTCTTGTTTAACGTCCACTATCACATCGAAAGGTTTTGGCGATGGATGGAAGGAAAGGGCTACGAGTGGGAAGGTAGCGGCCGCGGCCTTTATTAAGGTACAGCCCCGGCATTTGCCTGGTTTGAAAATGTGAAACCACTGAAAACCATCTTCAGGGCCGCACGGTCAGGGTTGAGTAGCCGTGATCTTGCATTCGGAAGATGGGAGGGGTTCGAATCCCATCGTTGTAGCCCTGAAGATGGTGTCCCGTGGCTTCGCATTTTCACACCAGGCGAATGCTGAGGCTGTACTTTAATTAAGACCACGACCGCTTCCTTCCCACTCCTACCTCTTTCCTATCCTTCCGTCACCGAGAACTTTTGATGTGTTAGTGTGACGTTGAATAACTGGCAACAGAAAAAAGCATTACAATAAACAACAAGTTATCAACGCCTAACAAATGTCACTTCGTTGAAAACACGAATACGGACTTAAGAAAAAATCGACACAGCACCAAACAAATAAGTAGTTTTCCGAACATTAACATTGTGACCCATTATCCTATTATGCATCATTCACCAAAATATTGAAGTTGACTAAAACTAGCACTACACACATCCTACAACTCCTCTTTTGAAGTTTCCTGGCAATTTTTCATTTGAGATCGTATAATTATTGATAAAATTACTGGCCAGAATTTTTACACAGACCTTTATAATTTTTGACGAAGAAACATCACACTTCCACACATCACTTGAACAATTAATGTTACTTTGAAAGGTTAATACAAGGCTAAAACAAGGGCTCTATTTTCAGAAAGTTCCCCAAAATAAAGATTATGTCACTCATTTCAATACTACTCTCTCTGTAATTACCAAGGTTACTTACCAGAATTTCACATTGTCTCTATCTCTCACAATTGAGGTTGCCTTGCCCGTAACATCCTAATATCAACTTTAATTTTTCTGCTAGTAAAGCAATAATTTTAAAATACACTTGCACTTCTAGGTCACTCGTCACTTTCATATTGATGGAATATCTACTGTAGGTCTTGAGAACATTATAATATTTCGCAATCACGTTGAATGGACTCATATTTTTGTCTTAAAAGGCTGAAAATATCTGTATCATCTTCACACCAATGTTTAAATGCTACTTCGTCTCTCAGTGGCAGTTGCTGTTCATGCTTTTTAGGGCACCTTCTTCCTCGAGGTAAATAAATGTTATACGAGAGACAGGTCTCAATGGACAATTTAAGATATTTCCTAGGGAAGCGAATAGGTTCACTATTCTCAACGGGAAATATAATATCTTTGCGGACAATGAACTTAGAGTAAAATATTTGATGCACACGACAAGTTCATTTTTTACAGCAAAATTTTCCCTATCAATGCACCGAATCCATTTCTCTCGAAATGGAGAGGGCAGACATACGCGAAGAATTTCCGTAATTTGACCTGCAGAAAGGTACACAATACAGCACACTAATTCTAAGTAAACGCCAATAATTATATCACCACCTCTCAAACACAATGATAAACAAACACATAACCTGTACGGTACCGCGTTGAAACACGAAATAATTAACCTACAGGGATTTTAAGCTTCCGCGTAAAAGCGACTGGAGACACAAATACTTCCGTATCAGTATTGAAAATCACGAAGTACGATCATATGCCCACTCGAAATACCTATTTCACAATTATTGCTTTAAACTCGTATCCACAATCACATTTAACCTACGCCTGGCCCGCACCCACGGCCATATTGCCATTAATCGATACCTGCCTTGAGGTCTGAGGATTGTAGTTGGTCTTGGACTTGACCAACTACAATATATCTGACCTTAATGCAGCTATCGATATTAGCTAAAATGGCGCCGCGATAGGTTTGTTCAAATGTAAACATGAGAATGTACAAAGCATCAGTTTAGTTATTTCTGTTGGTGTGGTTTGATTAGGAAACGTTAGTATAGCGATGGTTTATTGAAATTTGGTTTTAAAACTAATACGACATCGGACGTGTCGATCGTATTGTGTGCCTGGATGCAATTCATATTAAAGCATGTGCATTCATATTCAGATCAAGTGTACCTGTCGTGATGATTTCGTAGTTACAAATAAATCATTAGGGTGCATTAAAATATTCGAGGATATATTTGCCGTTAGAGGGGATGATTTCCGTGCACTTCATGAGCTATCTTTTCCGGATAAATCCTAGTACATTTCCGATTATCATACCTTTTGCGGTTTTTAAAAAGTGAGGTTATAAGAAGTGATAAACCAATTTATTTTATCTGTGAATGAATATTATATTCTCTTTGTTAAATCAGAGGGCAAGGTAACAGCTGATATACTGTCACTTACAGTACCGGTAAGTATTTACGTGGCTAACTATTTGGGTGTTAATGTGCTTTATACGAAATTGCGTATGCCACCGGCGAACTTCAGATCGATTCTCCTATTGAGAAAGAGAAAGATTATTTTAAGTGTAACGGATGGAGGTGAATCATTATCAGAATAATTATTGTTTTGGGAGAATTTAAATTCGTAACAGGGTTATGTTTCTAATAAATTTCTCGATCGAGGATTTACTGTAAAAGCGTATGGTAACAGAAAGTTCATTCAAATAAATGTATTAGAAACAACTATTAATTTAGAGGAAGAAGCATTACGGACTGGAATAATTTACCAATGGTGCCTCCTACTATATCAATTCGATAAATTTCTAACTTTTTAAAAATCATTTAAGAAAATACTGCGTAAACAACTGATAGGTAATCTGCCACTTGGACGACAGCCCCAAATTCAGATCATTGGTGAATAACTGATTGAATTGAAACTGCCACTCTTTGAAACGCATCAGATATTCTCCAGGACTGCTATTGTAGAGTACAATCCTACCTTACCTCTTTCCTCAACCATACTAGTTAATAGAAAAGACTTATATTTTGAATTTTCCACACAATGCATATTTAAATATATGTCTAGATAGCATTGGTTTTTATTACCCCAAGCATAGCGAGTAGAAGGAAGAAGTGTGATCACTCCCCTAGTTCATCGGTTCCTCCGCTAGTGCGCTCACCCAGCAGTATTTGAGCTTGAGCTTACAAGGGAGCATACGAATAAAAGACAATATTATTGAATGCAAAATACTACGTATTTGCTTACCATTCCAGAAGTCAGTTGTCAGGTAGCTTATATAGCTTCCGAGTAGGCTTTGTGGTCTTAGAAGATTTAAGTTCCTTTCACATCTGTCTTGTTACAAAATAAAGTCGATATTTCATATAATGTAACACAAGTTTAGGGATAATGTCCGCAACATGGTCATCGCAGCATCCTAATTCTTTCGAATTAATAGCGATACTGTGCAAACTGTCCAAACACTCGTAGAATATATCACTCCATAGACTATGTTCACAGGAGAGTTTTTGTTCCACTACACCTTCAACTTGCACGAACACATTATAAAGTGCTCTTGAAGGATGGTTGAGGAAAGTGCTGTCAGTGCTGTATTTATTGCTATAGTCCCTAATAAATGTGAGGGCTGCGGCAAGTATTTCTTCTGTAGGCTTTCCGTGAAGCAGGCTGACACATTCATGACATTTTATGACCTTGGATACATTGCGTACCGTTATATCCTCCTAGACATATATATATATATATATATATATATATATATTTTTTTAGCACGGTGTCAATAATCACCTTTTGTGCTTTCTGCTTAATGTCGGCTCACTTGAATAATTTGGCTGTAATTTGGAATCTCTTAGTTGTTTTTCTAGCAACAAAATCTTAGCATTAGCTATTTTCAATGTATTACGGATGGTCATTATATTACGTCCCTGTCTCTTTAGTTTGTTTCTAAGTGAACTTATTGTCTTTTTAGCTGTGTATGAATCTGTTTCTTTTCTTTTAGCACTCTCAGAAAAAGCATCGAAATTCAATTGGCGGTGAGGCCTGTGTGATTTGTTTCTTGAACCTTCCTCCGTCTTCGGAGGCTGTCTTTTACCGGGTGATTTTCGTTTGTTTAATTGTTTCGTGAGAGATTGTGGCAAATTGGGGAATATATGAGGGACAGCGCCAGTTTTCAGTTTCGATCTATCTGTGGGAATTTCTACCTCTTCGCCTTGTATTACAAATCAATCTGATTTAACAATAAATTCATCAGAAAAATGTGAATCGTATACATAACACTTATCAGAAAGTCTTTTGTCCTTTCTGGGAATCGCCTTTTCCCATTTTGAAAATGCTGCTTCATTTTTAGGTGGTTTGAAGAAGTGTTTATCTTTCGTAATTTTGTAGCCAGACTTACATCCTGGAACGAAGCAAGTAGGCATTTTTTTCCTCGTCGGTACTTTTGTAAGTTTTATAAACTCAGCACTATATTTACACTAAATAAAAGAATACCATCACCAAATTACACGCTCTTCACTTTCATTTAGCAATAATGCACGACAATTAAGTTTTTGTCTATTACAACTACAGATACCAACCCTCAGATAGCAATGGTGCTGCCCCTAGCGGACGATTCATCACAGTCCCTATACTAGCCAACAGGGAACAACTTAAGAGCTCACACTTTCTCTTCTACTCGTTATGCCCCAAGTAAAGCATTCGTGAATGAAAATAGTAAACTGCTTTAAGAATCAGGAATGTAGTGTGTGTACTGACGTATAGAGGATGAAAAGTATTGCGTATGGCAGAAAAATAGAGTATGTGTCTGTTTTTATTTCTTCAATGTCATAAGTTATCCATGAAATAAGATATTATTGACCTTCCCTGTTATTCTGTTTTTCAACTGATACACCATATAACCTCATAATTGACGTTTTACATGTAATACATGAGCTTGAGAGAATGTTAGTGATACAATTAGTGTTCAGTATCGCTGATGTATCAATGTCATTAGTGCACAAATATGTTTCTTACAAATAGGCCTCTGCGTTACATGTGTCTAGTGTTGATATTTACACCTTTTTCAAAATGCTCTATATTTTTAGATGGATCTTCATATTTTGTTCTTTAACTTAACGTGATATATTTAAATTTGCACGTTATTATTGACAACTTAGCAAGGTTATGTTTATGTATCACAGGTTTGTTTAATTCAACCGATGCGTCGGCCATGTTGATTTTGTATTAAGGTCTGATACTATTGTACCTAGGTATATGGTCTTGTATTTACTCATATCGATAATATCGCAACATCCCTACACGTGTGTTGACCGGCAGGGACCGTCACGCACTGAAGAAGGTAGTCCAGGAAAATAGCATAACAATTCCATGGTGCCATTAATTATGTAGCTTACACCATGACTGTGCTCTGAATGATAAGAGGAGTGGGCTTAAGGGCCCAGGCACCCGTTCATGAACCACCGGTGAACGCTAAGCGCCGCGTTCGGTGATGTAAAATTGATGGGTTTGGACATGGTGGATGCCTGGCAAACAATATATGCCAGTTCAGCTCCATAGCTAAATGGTTAGCGTGCTGGCCTTTGGTCACAGGGATCCCGGCGGTTTTTTTTTTTTTTTGTTTTTTTCTTTATGTCGTACCGACACAGATAGGTCTTATGGCGACGGTGGGATAGGGAAGGGCTAGGACTGGGAAGGAAGCGGGGTGGCCTTAATTAAGGTACAGCCCCAGCATTTGCCTGGTGTGAAAATGGGAAACCACGGAAAACCATTTTCAGGGCTGTCGATGGTGGGATTCGAACCCATTATCTCCCGGATGCAAGCTCACAGCTGCGCGCCCCTAACCGCATGGCCAACTCGCCCGGTAGTCCCGGGTTCGATTCCCGGCAGGGTAGGGAATTTTAACCATCATTGGTTAAGTTCTCTGAGTGTATGTGTCGTCTTCATCATCATTTCATCCTCATCATGATACGCAGGCTGCCTAAGGGCGTCAAATCAAAAGACCTGCACCTGGCGAGTCGAGCATGTCGTCGGACACTTCCGGCACCGTACGCCATTTTTTTTTTCAAAACATGCCAGCCTGTGCAGTAGCCACGGTGAAATTATGCGGAGGTGGGAAAGGAATTGATCTTCTCGTAGTTCTGAAGAACAGGTTAAAGGTGGGAGCATATAAAGACATTTTGTTCAGCTGCGTCGTGTCCACGCAGAAGAGCTTTTTAGCGTGATATTCCTGCCATAAAGCTGGCCAGCCCACAGTCTCGATTCAGTCCTATCAAACACCTCTGGGGTGAAGTAGAACGCCGATTTTGCACTAGATCCGAACGACGCACATGACTAACCACCCCTGCTACGACGCTGCGGGAAGAATAGTCTGCCATTCCCCCAAAGCCGCTCGGACATCTAACAAATAGCCTGCCCCACAGAGTTCGAGCTGTAATAATGGCTAACGGTAGGCCAAGCCCCCATACAAGTCCACTACTGGACAATACAGGGTGTTTCAGGAATACACAGCATAATTTTAGGGTTGGATTTTTCACACATAGAGAAGGAAAAAGTGTATATAAACATGGGTCCGGTAATGTGTACTTTCTTGGCCTCCACGATCACTTGATCTAAACCCGTTGGACTTCACTCGTGTGGGATTAAGCGAAGTCTTTGGTGTACGCGACTGTTGTGGAGGATGACGCAACACTTCACGGCAGAATTGTAAAATACTTTCAAACAATACGTAAACACCGGACACATTGGGGCGTGTTCGTAACCCTATGTGGCGACGAGCACAAGCCTACAGTATGCTAGGTGGTGAACATTTTAAACTCCTCTTGTAAGGTACTGACCGGAGTACATCAGTATACCCAGGTTAGCCCTCAGCACGTACGGTTCTAACCAATGACAGGGTCAGATATCTCGACAAGTACGCATTTAGGGACACTTGTTTATATACACGTCTTTCCTTCTCTATTTGTGAGGAATCCAAACCAGAAATTATGCCGTGTATTTTTGAAACACTCTGTATATCTGAGGAACACTAAAAAGCAGTGTCCGGATACTTTTGATCAGATAATGTACGTGAATGAATAACGAAACTTCTGCTTATTGAATGTAATCTAAGACATTACAAAATGTTTATTTCTTTTTCTCCTTACTCACTGACAACATGTTGGGTGTAGGGAAGAGTGTTGTACCTTGGAACAGTTGCATTATCTTTGATCTTAGTATACATTCTTTGGATTAGTTGAGATGAGTTCATTACTTTGTCACCCTGAGTAGCACAGATTGTTTGCAGGTATCCATTGTGTTTTCAGTTCTAAGTTATTTAAGGGGAGTCACCATAGAAATTTGAAACTTCTACAATTTACCACATATCACAACCAAATTTAAAACACACACACACATATTAATAAGACAGAGCACCACACAAAATTTGAAGTTGATTAGTTAATTTGTTGCAAAGTTATTAACAAATAATATTTATTTGTTTATATGCTGCATGTAAAATGCTCCTTGCGACAAAATTTTCATTATTTTTTGGTTATAATTTGACAGACTTGTCAAAAATACTCATATACTTAATAATAACTCTGTGTTTTGCAGTTAGGTATAAACTGTCGGAGATATGTTTTTGAACTTTTCATTATTCACACAACAGACAAAACTATAGTTTGGTGTATTTTAGGAACATAAAGGTAATATTCAATTGATAATAAAATGCAGAACTAGTTTCAATTCCTGTACACATATTGCAATTTTATCAGTAAATTTCATTTGAATCTGATAAGAAGTCTGTCGCAAGGAGCATTTTATACATGGCAATGCGCTGATAATATTTTAAGTCAGAAAAATGCAACTGAAAGTTTTAAGGAACATACTTGCATTAAAACTGCTCTGGACTGTAAGTTACTCCCTCGGACTTACATGCCATCTTAAGCACAGCCTAGGCCTACTACAAGGTAAATATATTCCAGCGGGATTATTGAAATGGTAGTCCGAAAGACCTTTGAAGTCAATATTGCCTGATAACATGAGAGAAAGGGGCGTATGCTTGTTCTATTCATGCCATGCCGCTACCCTTTAAATCCGGCACTTAGGACTTTAAAATGGTGTTAGGGCAAAACTGATAACGGGATTTGAAAGAGGACGAATTAGGGGATCTTTGAGGTTAAAATTGTAAATTCGATTTTTGGGTCAAAAATCGCAACATTGCAGTCATGACTCCCCTTAAGTGTGAAAAGTGTCCGACTCGTTGGCTGTATGGCCGGGTCGGAGATTTTAACCTTCATTGGTTAACTCCAATGGCTCGGGGACTGGGTGTTTGTGCTGCCCCCAACATCCCTGTAATTCATACACCACACATCACTATCGTCCACCACAACAGTACACAGTTACCTACACATAGCAGATGCCACCCACCCTCATCGGAGGATCTGCCTTACAAGGGCTGCACCAGGATAGAGTCCGGCTCTATGGCTAAATGGTTAGCGTGCTGGCCTTTGGTCACAGGGGTCCCGGGTTCGATTCCCGTCAGGGTAGGAAATTTTAACCATAATTGGTTAATTCCCCTGGCACGGGGGCTGGGTGTATGTGTTGTCCCCATAACCATTTCATCCTCATCACGACGCGCAGGTCGCCTACGGACGTCAAATCAAAAGATCTGCACCTGGCGAGCCGAAGTCTTCGGACACATCCCGGCACTAAAAGCCATACGCCATTTCATACCCGGATAGAAATAGCCACACAAGATTATTATTATTATTATTATTATTATTATTATTATTATTATTATTATTATTATTATTATGCGTGAATGGTCCCTTTCGGAACACACGAAGCTTTATTTATGATTTCGTTTGCGGAGGATCCAGGATGCTTTCATCTGTTGGCTAAAGATTCTTTTCCTTTCTTCCGTCCACTTGGTACCTGCTCTTTTTGGTACTTCATTCTCTGGAGTAACTTCCCAATTGTCAATTTTCTTTCTATATATATTTCGATTCAAAATGTCTTCACAGAGAATTTGTGCGTTCTTCATGTCCGCTTTTGTTTGTTGTATCCAAGGAAAATTCTTCAGTTTGTCAACTCTTTCAAGAACTTGGTGGGTTAGTCTAGTTTCTGGAAGCCTCTTAACATGTCCATAAAATTTTAGCCTTTTTCTCCTGAGGTCTGCCGCAATATTAGATCATTTTTCTGTGGATTTCCGGGTTTGGAGGCGGTACCCTTCTCCCGTGTGTCTTGGTCCTAAAATTTTCCTCATGATTTTTCGCTCTTCTTTTAGGATATTTTCCAGTTCGCCCTTTCTATGAAGCGTTAGAGTTTCCCCTGCATATAAAGCCTCCGGTTTGATTACAGTATTGTAATGTTTAATCTTAACGTGGAGAGACATACATTTTTTGTTGTAGATTTCTCTTGTTCTCCCATAAGCTCTTCTGAGTTTTTGGACACGGTTTTTTTGGGCTATTTTCTCTTGTCCGGTTGGTTCGAGGATTTCGCCCAGGTATTTGAAGTGAGGGACTCTGTTGATTTGTCCATATTTTGTATTGAGACTATGGATGTCTAGTTTTGCACAGAAAAATTCAGTTTTCTGGAAGGAGATATGAAGTCCAATCTTTCTGGCACATTCTTGGAGAATTTCGACTTGCTTTAATGCTGTGACTTCATCGCTGGACAAAAGGGCCAGGTCATCCGCGAAGGCTAAGCATGGAATTTCAAGCTTGTTTTTTCGTGTCCCGATGTTTACTGGGTTCCAGCTATTTTGTGCTTTCAGTTCGTTTTCCCATTCCCTCATCACCTTATCTAGTACGAGGTTGAAGAGGAGGGGTGATAGTCCATCTCCTTGCCGGACACCAGTTTTTATCAGGAATTCGTCTGAGATTTCTCCCATGAATTTCACTCTTGACTTCGTGTCAGTGAGGGTCTGTTTGGTCAAGTTTAGCGTTTTGGAGTCTAGTCCCTGTTCTTTCAGGATGCTGAGCAGAGATTAACGATCAACTGAATCATAAGCCTTCTTGAAATCTACGAAGGTACAGATAATTGGAAGGTTTCTGAGGGCCCTGAATTTTAGAGCGGTTTTGAGGTTGAAGAACTGTTCAGTGCATGATCTGCGAGGGCGGAACCAAGCTTGATATTCACCAGTTTTATGCTCTAGTTGTTCTTGTATTCTTTTCAACAGGCATGCAGAGAAAATTTTGTAGCCGACTTCAAGGAGGGAGATTCCCCTATAGTTGTTCACATCAGTTTTGTCTCCTTTTTTGTGAAGTGGGTGAATCAAGGCACATTTCCAGTCTTCTGGGAGTTTTATTATTATTATTATTATTATTATTATTATTATTATTATTATTATTATTATTATAGTGTGAAAAGGTTTGGTATCCGAAATTAGTTTTAAAGTGCTTTCATATCGGCATATTAGTTGTTCTTAGACTTAAAGAAGATTCCTTAATATTTACTGTAAGCTACTGCGTAAATGGAATCACTTCCGCACAGGTTACATTTTTCTTCTATCTAACCTATAAACAATAATGCATGCTTTTTTTTATGAAATCACTACCTACCTTGGAACACACACACCTATTTAAACCTTTCCTTATTCTTATTTTGTATTGACCTGAATTCATCTTAGAATTAATAGAACTAGACTCAATAACCTGAAGTAGTCTACGTAACATAGGGTATTCATAATCGCTAATGTGGTTTGATTAAACTGTAGTTGAAAATTGATTGGGTAATAGACATGAAGTTAGCCTGTTATTTCTTTTTCTTTTTAAGAATAAAACTAAAATGAAATTAAATGTCATATGGCTTTTAGTGCCGGGATATCCCAGGAAGGGTTTGGCTCGCCAGGTGCAGGTCTTTCAATCTGACACCCGTAGGCGACCTGCGCGTCGTGATGAGGATGAAATGATTATGAGGACAACACATACACCCAGCCCGCGTGCCGTAGGAATTAACCAATTACGGTTAAAATCCCCGACCCGGCTGGGAATCGAACCCGGGACCTTCTGAACCGAAGGCCAGTACGCTGACCGTTCAGCCAACGAATATATATATATATATATCTGTTAACTCTTTTTTAAGAATATTTTGTTGGTTTTTTGATGGTATATTTCTAGAATGCCTGGAAGAAAAATAGGAGTAACAAGACAAGAAATAATAGAAGAAGATATTGAAAATGCAGTCAGTGAAGTGATAAACAGCGAGCTTAGCATGCGCCAAGCTTGTTCCCATTATTTCGTCAAACTTGCCACACTCCACCGTCACGTGAAAGTACCTACATTATCTTGGAGATTCAGAACAATTTATATTTTCCGTAGGCCGTAATGCAGTTTAACAAATATTTATTAAAGAGTCCGAATTACAATTGATTGATTATATCAAGATTGCAGCTGGCATGACAAAAAGGGACGTGCATGAATTGGTATTTCAATTTGCAAAATTAAACAGTTTGAAGTATCCATCACAAAAGTATGTAGTTAGTGGGACGTGAAGCCAATAAAAATTAATCAGTTAATTAATTGTGAAGAGTAAGCAGCAAAATACGCCAGGACAAATAACAGTAGTCTGAAAAACATGTTATTTAAGCAGTTATTCCTATGCGCTCAATATCGTCAAAATCAGAGGAAACTGGATCAGCTTAAAGTAATATTACATATCATAATTTCTGTCTCTCATTCCTCATTATTTTGGTAACTTCTTCGAGCTGCAGCCGTGTGCCTTAAAAGGAAATCAAGGGATGTCACTATTTTACATCTGTGTAAAACAGTTATGTGTGCAACAATAACTGTGAACACGTTATTTTTCAAAGCAGTGGTTCCCCAGACTTTTTATCCAAGCGCCATCACTGCTCCTCAGGGTATTGCAATTTTCTATCCAGTAGTCAAGTTTCGGAGGAAAGTAAGGAGGATAAATGGGGTAATGTACGTATGTCAAATCGTAACTGCAACAGTGTACAGATTTATGCTTTAACAGCTATGGTGAGACGTGCAGGTTCGCACAAGGAAGGTTGGAAAAGAGTATCATACTAAACATTTTTGTTTTTAGGTGTGTCTCTGCTTCTCTCGTCTTCTATGAGCGAATCTCATCAGTTTCCTAAATTATCTACCTACGTACATTATTATGAATAGTTTTCCCAAAATGAGTGTAAAGTTTCGCAATCAAATTTTGAAATGGCAAGTACTCTTATTATCCGATAAGAAACATAAGAACAACAAGAAGTAACTCTGAAACTTAGGACATCTCGAACGATTTGATAAACAACCCGGAGAGCCGGAAAAAGCAGTAGTTCGGAATAAATCGGTAGATGGGGGCGCAAACAGAGATTGAGAACAGTGGCAAGAGCCGATTCTTAGAAAAGGACTGATAACGGTTGATATGCAATTTAGAATACAGAATAAACAAATAATAAACTACAAGATGCCACTTTTAATTACATTTATTTTACATTTGGAATTATTTCACTAAATTGGTTTTATTTCAGTTAAAGATATTTTCAACTTCGCTAACATATTTACCAATCAAACGTGACCTGTATTTTGAAAAATGTAGTTCACTTACGAAAACAGTTGCTCACACAAATAAGTAGAAGCAAACACAACGAAAATTTCTTGTGATTAGCAACTGAAGAATGAATGCTTGAATACAACTACACCAATCTTACCGTGACACAGATATTTAAAAGTCGTATCATTTTGCACTTATTTTAATTCGAGTAGCACATTCAGATTTACCTTTGCAGGTTGAACATGCGTAAGATATGCAAGAGGGTCAAAACACTTACCAAGTTTTTATAAACAGCAAACCGATTTTCTAAGAATTCTCTCTTGACAGCTCGGAACAGAGCGTTTAGTCGAGCAGCTCGTCTTCTTACTCCCAAGTCTTCCCAGCCTAAAGTTTGCAACATTTCCGTAACACTACTCTTCTGTAGGCAATTTCCCAGTACAAATCGCGCTGCTTTTCTTTGGATCGTTTTCATTTCTCCAATGAAGTATCCTTGTGAGGGTCCCATACATTGGAACCATATTCTAATTCGGGACTTACCAGTGACTTATACGCCTTTACTTGACATTCTTACTACAAACTCTACATACCTTCAAAACCATATGAAGAGATCTGTAACCTTTATTAATTTACAACCTAATTAATGTTACTATCCCAGTGAAGACCCTTCCTTATATTAACACGTAGGTACTTACAGTGATGTGCATGAGGTACTTTCAGTCTATCAACGCAGTAATTAAAAGTGAGAGGACTTTTTCGCTTGGTGAAACTTACAATCTGATTTTTCACTCTGTTTACCACCATACCATAGTCTGCCATACACGACTTACGGTATCAGTGAACAGAGCAAAAATCAAGTAATCACGGCACTGGCAGGTGGAAGAATTTAAAATGTCATAGTTCTCGAGATTCGAATACTAATTTTCCTCCCCTAGAATCGTCCGTAAAAGAAAAGACGAAACACATCAGTGAAAAGGTAGGAATCTAAAATGTACCGTTGTTGGTTGTCAAATTAATAACTTCACATGTGCATAAATAATCACATTTCCTTGTGCCTTTTCACGTGAAACAATTGTATTTCAAAGTGTTAATTTTCGTCATTAAAGAAGATCTCTTACATATGTTCGTTGAACCAAACTTTTTTTTACAATGTGGTTTACGTCGCAGCGTTGCAGAGAGGTCTTATGGCGACGATGAGATAAAAAAGCGCTAAGGGTGGGAAGTGACTGTGGCCTTAATCAAGGTACAGTCACAGAATTTGCCTTGTGGGAAAATGGGAAACCACGGAAAACCATCCTCAGGGCTGCCGACAGTGGGGCTCGAACCCACTATCTCTAGAATGTAAGCTGACAGCTATGTGACCAAAACCATGTAATAATAATAATAATAATAATAATAATAATAATAATAATAATAATAATAATCTACTATTGTTTCACATAGTTCTGCGATTCGCTCACTGATAGCGGCAGAAATTACCACAGACTCGATTCCAGACTTGAGTGTATCGATTCCCAGGGCACAGGACTCGACTCTACTAATTGACCTCGTTGTCAGACAATCTCTATTGCGCACTGCTGAGTGTATACGTAGTGTTGCAGCCCATTCGCGAGTGGTTAGCCAGCGTGGTTGCCCCGTTGCAACCTCGGGCTCTCAGCACTAAATAGTACCGAAGCCAGCCAGCTCCGAAGAATAAAGACAGCCACTTCCTTCCCACTCCTAGACCCTTCGTATCCCATCGTCGCCGTAAGTCCTATCTGTATCGGTGCGACGTAAAGCAAAGAAAGTTGATGTTATGGAAGTACTGGAGAGATAAGAAACTACTTCATCCAGCAATGGCCGTGGCCTTAATTAAGGTACAGTCGCAGCATTTGCCTGGGGGAAATTAATTGAGGTAATGCAATAAGAATATTTAATGAATTGTATATTTAATATAAAATAACTAGTGGCAAAAGATCATTCGTTATAAGTACATATGTTTGATCATATTTTCCACTTTTTGGATCTTATTTAGTTGTTTTTAAGAGCATATTGCCTGCATATTTGGGAAATGTTTAGGTCCTAAACATTCGAATCTTTGCTTTACGTGTGTTATATGCAAAGATGGCGCAAAGAATAAGGCTGTATAAAAGATGTGCATGTATGCAGGGCGGATGCAGAGTGGGTCTCGGCCCACAAGTGGCCACCGCTAGTCCGTGGTCCGACAGCTCTGCACTCCGACCGGCCAACCGAGCAGAGGAGGGGTGGCTCTATGCCCTCAGTCGCTTTTGTGATATTATTCGGAGTGGTACTGTGTTAGTTGTTGCTGGTTTATGTAATTATTTACGTGTTTCCTGAATATTATTTTCGTTGTTAGTTTACTGTTTTGTAAGTTAATCAGTGGATATTTGTACGGTTCTATTCTATTTAACATGTGCATTTGTTGAGGTTACTATCAGTTTAGTGATTATGACATCTCATATTTACCGGCAATGACGTGTTCCGTCTTAAATGCTGGAATTATTAGCTCGAGCTTCGGAACGGGTCAACGTTTAATTGAATTGCACTAGGCCTACATATTTGATTAAATATTCAGCCCGTATGAAAGGGTGATATACCGCAGATGGAGGTAACTATGACAACGCAGCATACGTCGTAGTTACTGTTTTCACCGCTCAAATTTTAGACTCCAACTCTCGTGGGCTTGACACTAACTGGGATAGAGTGGTTAGCTCTACACTCAGCTACATTTGCTCCAAGGAATCAACCTGGTACTCATTTTTGGAGTAGACTAAGTGAACTTCGGGGCAGTGTTCCTCTCCAGAAGTGAAAATCTCGTTTCTAAATTTTTCGACTTCCTGACAGGAAATGGAACCCATGTGCCAGCTTCCCTAGGCAGCCTGTAGGCTGGATTATTGATTTAATCAATAATGTTAGTCCTGGTCTGAGAGTTAAAACGGAGTGCACTCAGCTTCATGAGATCATCTATGGAGCTGCACGATAGGAAAGCAGCAAATTCGGTTAAGAAAGCGAAACAGGAATCTTCTTATAAATAAAGTTGTTCGTGTCTGTTTGTCTGTTTGTTTGTTTGTTCCACCATCACGTCGAAACGGCTGGATAGATCTCAACCAAACTTCATATTTAGAGTATACTCACCCCGGGGAAGGTTTCGATATGCATATCATTTTAAAATCTTTGAAAAGACGGGGGTTTTATAGGAAAACCACAACGGTTTTATACTATTATAGGCAAAATATCGAATTTGTCGTATAAGGACGAGACAAAGCTCAATTTAATCCCCTTGACGCAAAGAACAAAACTCGGTAAGCCCTACGGGCCCGAAAACCATGTTTTAAGGCCCTAAAACCAACCGTTACGGAGATATTGGCACCACACTACCCCTGCTCTAGGAATCGGATAAAGAAATGAACTGCCGTAACCATGGCAACGTCAGCTCCAGGATTCTAGAGCAGTGAGATTATGTATGTACGTTTGGGCATAGCTGCCAACCAAAATTGGTACAAATAAGACTTAATATCTAGAAAAAATATATACTGTTGTGTAAGGCACTCATAGGACTCCTTTGAGCGGGGATGGAAAGGGGGTGAAGTACGAGTATAAAAATCTTACTATATATAGAAATGGAAGTGTGTGTGTAAATGACACATCTCCTCCTAAACCACTGGAGCAATTTCAACCAAACTTGGTACACGTATTACTTACTAACGGGAGACGATCACTGTGGGGGTAAGCCATCCCTAGCGCCTTTAAGGGAGTGGGTCAAGGGGGGGGGTTGTTACAATAATAATCGAGAATAGTGTCGAATTCATAGTTTTCGGGGTCGCTGAGTTGAAAAGTAATACTCTAGAATTTTTTATAAAGTCCAGCCCCCTTTTAGGTGGGGAGCAAAGGGGGGTGAGATATAGAAATAATTAAAAACAGTTTCGAATCCATAGATTTCAGGGTCTCTGAGATGAATAGTATTACTCCGGATTTTTTGCAAGTCCAAGTGGGGAGCGAAGGGGGTGAGATATAAAATTAATCGAAAAACTACATATAAAATATTATCGTCTTCTTACTATATATAAAAATTGATGTATGAGTGTGCGTGGGTAAATGACACATCTCCTCCTAAACCACTGGAGCAATTTCACCAAACTTGGTACAATTATCAATTAGTATCAGGAGACAAACCGCGTGAGGGTAAGACACCCCTAGCACCCTTATGGGCAGGGGGCGAGGGGGGTGGTATAAAAATAATCTAGAATATTATCGAATCCATAGTTTTCGTAGTAGCTGAAATAATTAGTGACACTCCGAATTTTTTTAAATTCATGTTCAGCCCCCTTTGGGGTGTGGGTGAGGGGGAGTGAGTTATAAAAATAATCGAAAACAGTGTCGAATCTACAGTTTTCTGGGACACTGAGATGAATGGTGACAATCCAGATTGTATATCTCTTAGTGGTGGAGGGCGGGAGGGGGACAGTCTCACTGACAGTTGAAATCCTGTACATCGTATCTATAGTGCGACGGCTAAATACATATAGTTATCACTTATTAATTTTTGACAGAATCAAATACTTCCCAGTCGATTCGAGCTTCCATAAGGACGAAGTTTTACTCGAAAATTAAATAATCTAAAACTTGAAATCAAACACATCTAAATAATTTTAAAACTACATAACAGATCATAACATATTAATCGGCAAGTCAAAAAGGAATTCTATAAAAATTCACATCACACATAACTAACTGGTAATGCAAATCTTAAAGGTAAATATTCAGAAACTATCCGGGCAACGCCGGGTACTACAGCTAGCATTCCTATAAAATAGTTACTCTAATCACGTGACACACCAGCATGCGTAAGCTACATGACAATCTTGACCAGCCTAAGGTTCTTTATGAGTTGTAAAGGCCACGGGTTAATTATAAGTAGCGGACGGATGTTGTTGACCTAAAAAGGCACTGCAAATCATCAATAAAATGCCCTTAAATTTATGGGAAAATGTTATAACATAAGTAAAAAAGACTTTACAATATTTTACTTTTTTTTTTTGCTAGGGGCTTTACGTCGCACCGACACAGGTAGGTCTTATGGCGACGATGAGATAGGAAAGGCCTAGGAGTTGGAAGGAAGCGGCCGTGGCCTTAATTAAGGTACAGCCCCAGCATTTGCCTGGTGTGAAAATGGGAAACCACGGAAAACCATCTTCAGGGCTGCCGATAGTGGGATTCGAACCTACTATCTCCCGGATGCAAGCTCACAGCCGCGCGCCTCTACGCGCACGGCCAACTCGCCCGGTCAATATTTTACTAAACTCAATTCTGGTGACTGTATAACAATGTATGAAATAAATTTCATTTTGAATCCGTACTGACAATTATGTTACATAAATTGTAAAATTAGTATAATGGTTCCACCTAGTCAATATTTGACCGGCCCCGCACTGTAAGGGTAGCGTGCCTGCCTCTTACTCGGAGGCCGCGGGTTCGATTCCCCGCCAGGACAGGGATTTTTACCTGCATCGCAGTGCTGGTTCGAGGTCCACTCAGCCTACGTGGTTACAATTGAGGAGCTATCTGACGGTGAGATAGCGGAGTCGGTCAAGAAAGCCAAGAAAAACAGCCGAGAGGATCAGTCATGCTGACCACAGAACACCTCGTAATCTGTAGGCCTTCAGGCTGAGCAGCGGTCACTTGGTAGGCCATGGCCCTTCGGGGCTGTTGCGCCATGGGGGTTTTTGGGTAGTCAATACTTAGAAGCTTGTTTACTATTTCAAAGTTGTAAAAGCATCCTATTAAAATTACAGGACATGTTTCGGCCGTATTAGGCCATCTTCAGCTGTCTAGAATTAACTTAAAATCAATATACTAAAAGTTGCAAAACATGGATAAAATTCACACTCATATGATACACGGTATTTAAAAATTAACATTACTTCTAAAATAATAACATGTACTTTTTAATTTGTAAACACCAGGTATCATATGAGTGTGAATTTTATCCATGTTTTGTAACTATTAGTATATTGATTTTAAGTTAATTCTAGGAAGCTGAAGATGGCCTAACGCGGCCGAAACATGTCCTGTAATTTTAATGCTTTTACAACTTTTAAAGGTGGAACCATTATACTAATTTTTCAATTTATATATTGTATAAAATGGTTTTACAAGTAATATATCCCTGTTCTTTTCACTGCACAGTTCTTGTTTTTACAGAAATAATTATCTCCCAGTTTACTTAGAAGTGTATATAATATGGGCCTAATGATTTATGATTTGCTGGATGTAGTGTTAGCAATTTTCCCCCGAAGAACCTGGGAGCGCTTGTTGTTCTTTGTTCTCGTGACAGATTTCGGATATTTTTCTCGTTTAATGTGTTGCTGTACAATAAACTTACTTCATGCACTTCCTTTAATTTGAACAATTTATAAAGTAAAACACATCCATCTGTCGTAAACACGTTTTTTTTTTTTTTTTTTTTCAAATTCATTCACTACCGGTAGCTGATTTAAAAATACAGTTTGGTGTGGTTTCACTTTTGGCATTTTCTTGCACAGAACCATAGTATACACTTCAGAGGATAACTCTGTACTGAAGCAGAAAGTTAACTGTTGTCTCTAATCCTGTCTCCTTTCCACTTGTTCTTGGCCTTGAGGTACGCGGGGGTGGCGGGGGTGAATGACTGGCTGTAGGGGCGGGTGCGAAGAACGGTGCTCGAGACACGTTAGGAAATATTTTCTCCTTATTATCCGAGTTTTGTGTTGTGTTTCTGCACATACTTCGAATACACAAGCCTTGGCCATGAAAGATGTTTGGCAAATTTAACCACACGTAAGAAAAACGTATAACTTTTTATATTGTCACTTGTGGATTTGTATTAGTCTGGCAATAGATAATATATGCTTAAATTAAAAAAAATGAAATTTTCTAAAATTTCTTCAAATTGCTATATATTGAAAGATGAAACAAGGACCAATCATCCCTAATCGGTAAAAAATGTAAAAGAATGCAAAATTAAAAAACGCGTTATTATCCTTCGTTATATCGCAGAATGAATTTCTATATTACTGAGCAGCGTTATAATGCAAAGGGAAAAAATATCAAATTTCAAAAACATCCACCACCCACCCCCCTAATTCTAAGGGATCCCAGTGTGTTTGTAGGAAAGCCGAATAACTGTTTCAGGTACCGCACAGATGAAATGTGAACTTACTTGTTTGCCAGATTTATGAATGCGGGAGTGTAGGCCAGTGTTTACGTGCTCTGAGCTATTCTTATCTCAAATTGATACCCGCAGTGCCGAACTCTAATTATAATTATTTCACGAACAGAATTGAAACGCCTCGTCAAATTTTTTATAGGATCTTCATTTAAACTGATTTTAAATACCGAATGTACTCGAGTCGAATGCGCCATCTACCCTAAGTCTGTAAGTTCGTGTGTAAACTGAACTGTCTTCGGTTTATAAGTTGTTAATGTTTTAAATCTCCCACATTATTTCAAAGCCAATAGTGAAAAACTTCCGAATTCAGTCAGTACTGCCAACACAGCATAATAATTTTAATGTTTTGTTATGGCAGTTTCCTTGCCCTTCTGATTTTGCATTTTCTATTTCTATTTTCTGAAAATATACAGAGGTATATTGATCCATTTAAATATTTACAACTAATTTAACCCTTAACTACGGACGTTAACATTTTGTGAGTAGTTAGTGACGTGAGATCCCACTGACCGTCATTGGAAATATGGGTTAGAAAATTCCATAGTATTAATTCTTATGTATTAACTGAGTATTATAATAAATGACATATTACTTAATTTAAATAAATAAAACATAAGCAGTTTATATCAATATTCTTCTTCTTCATCTGTTTACCCTCCAGGTTCGGTTTTTTCCTCGGACTTAGCAAGGGATCCCACCTCTACCGCCTCAAGGACAATGTCCTGGAGCTTCAGACTCTGGGTTGGGGGATACAACTTTGGAGGAGGACCAGTACCTCGCCCAGGCGGCCTTACCTGCTATGCTGAACAGGGGCCTTGCGGGGGATAGGAAGATTGGAAGGGATAGACAAGCAAGAGGGAAGGAAGAAGCCGTGGCCTTAAGTTAGGTACCATCCCGGCATTTGTCTGGAGGAGAAGTGGGAAACCACAGAAAACCACTTCCAGGATGGCTGAGGAGGGAATCGAATCCACCTCTACTCAGTTGACCTCCCGAGGCTGAGTGGACCCCGTTCCAGCCCTCGTACCACTTTTCAAATTCCGTGGCAGAGCCGGGAATCGAACCCGGGCCTCCGGGGGTGGCAGCTAATCACACTAACCACTACACCACAGAGGCGGACTATATCAATATTAAGGCACCAAAATAATATTACTTGTAAGGTTACAGTTTCTGTGGTTCAAAACAAGAGGCTTCGGAAATGTCTGAGTATTCGCAGTGTGTAACACACATTTCCATAACTACATCCTAAACATAATGTTCACACATCGGAGCATGTTTAAAAGTGATTAAAATAATTATCACACGCAACGGAAAAAATGTGCAACTCTTCCTTTCACCTTCTAAATCAAACTTCCTTCCCGAGATTTTTTAAATAGAAGTCTCTCTTTGTTCAGAAAACTTGGGTCCATCAGTCTCATTTTTGACGGTGCAAGATTATCATCCATATGTCAATTCAATGCGAATATAACTGTACTTCACAAAGAAAAGTACACTCATGTCCTCGTCCCGAGGTGGTGCAGCTCCTTTCCGGGGTGAGCTGCATGTACCATTTTGACCATATGCCAGCCCTCCTGCCATTTTTAAATCTTTGGCAGTACAGGGAATTGAACCCGGGCCTCTGAGGATGGCAGGTAATAGTGCTAAATATTATAATACAGAAGCAGGCATTTCACAAATGAGGAATATAAAGAATCGCACTTTGTTGCATAACTACGAATGTGAATTCCCAGGGTCCGAGCTATTACAAGAGTCACTTCCAGAAAACGCTGACAGCTTTGATCGCAGTGGGAACACAGAGAAGACTGGAAATTAGGAAGCTAGACAGAGAAAGGCATTTTTATGACCGCTGATGCAAGTGAAGGGTAGAAAATTTGGGATTGAACGGTCCCAGGGGCCTCACGTCAGTAGTTAAGGGTTAATGCAGTTACTCTCTTGTTTTATTTGACCAAAATCCCTTCCAAAATAACTCGGTATACGCACATTAATATTTAATTTGTCATTTCACAAGTGAGTCTGAAAACTATTTCTGTTACCAATAAAACCCTGCTTATGACCTTGATAGCCTATTCCTAGCTCCTAAAATTACACGTTGTAAACAATAATTTTGAGGTCTCTGCCACTCCTGGTCTCTCTTTGTACCTGACCTTGTTGATAGCAAGTCCTGTATTCGGCTCACGTATCCACACGTGCGTCTGCAAACAATGGCCACGTACCCGCGAGGACATTACATTGAACTTTGGCCTTTCATCAGGAAGTACCAAATGACCGCAGTAAAGACGGATGTCCTCATATAGCCCGTTAAATTATGGATGTACTCTAGGACAGCCAGTGGGGTAACACTATATTTGGAACCAGCTGTAAGACAATCTCCAAACACTCCATCCTTATTTCAATTGGTACTATCGTTGTGAATACATTTTTAACGTAGTATATGTTTTTTCCGGGGGACCTTCTTGGTTAAGAGCGACACGCGGACAATGTTATCAACAGTCCTACAGCATATGCGTGTATTCTGCCTTGGTCATAGTTATACCAGTGGTAAGTAGCCTATAGGCCTAGCTTGAGAGTGTGAACAATAAGTCATTTTACATGTTTCGTTTATGTATGCATTTTAAAAAAACGTTTAGAGTAAATAACTGTCTATTAGAATATAGTAGTCCGTGCGGTTAGGAGCGCGCAGCTATGAGCTTGCATCCGGGAGAGAGTGGGTTCGAACCCTACTGTCGGCAGCCCTGAAGATGGTTTTTCGTGATTTCCCCATTTTCACACCAGGCAAATGCTGGGGCTGTACCTTAATTAAGGCCACGGCCGCTTCCTTCCCAGTCCTAGACCTTTCCTATCCCATCGTCGCCATATGACCTATCTGTGTCGGTGCGACGTAAAGCAAGTAGAAAAAAAAGAAAAAAAGAATACAGTAGAGCCTAGTAGTTATAAGTATAAACCTAGGAGAATTGAATGTCTGGTTGGAAATACAAAAATGGAACACGAAGACAATTTCAAGTATTTAGGATGTGCATTCTCCCAGGATGGAAGTATAGTAAGTGAGATTGAATCAAAGTATAGCAACGCTAATGCAATTAGCTCGCTTTTGCGATCGACAGTAATCTGTATGAAAGAAGTCAACTGCAATCAAAACTATCTCCACACCGGTCTGTTTTAGACCAAATTTGATGTGCGGGCTCTACGCTAAAAAATACACAAAATTAATCATTAACTTTTCTTTTGCAAACTTTTGTATTATTCCAGCGCCATTTAAAAAAATGTCGGTGATATCCTTAAAACTGACGGTCTGTGAAGGAATCGCAATTCTATTTGTAATTTTACTGATTAGGCCTACTTGTTGAAAAAGTAATTTTAATTTCCTTTCTTAATCCGTTTACCCTCCAGGTTGACTTTTCCCTCGGACTCAGCGAGGGATCCCACCTCTACTCTACGGCCTCAAAGGCGTGAGACTTTGGTCGGGGGATGGAATTGCAAAGGAGAATCAGTACCTCCCCCAGGCGGCCTCACCTGCTATGCTGAATAGGGGCCTTGGGGGGAGGGGGATGAGAAGATCGAAACGGATAGACATGGCCTTAAGTCAGGCAGCACCCCAGCATTTAGCCTGGAGGAGAAGTGGGAAACCACGGAAAATCACTTCGAGAATGGCTGAGGTGGGAATCGAACCCCCTCCTTGTACTCAGTTGACCACCTGAGGCTGAGTTGACCCGGTTCCGGTCCTCGTACCACTTTTCAAATTTTGTGGCAGAGCCGGAATTCGAACCCGGGCCTCCGGGGGGGGGGGCAGCTAATCACACTAACCACTACACCACAGAGGGGGACAATGTTTAATTAACTGAATAAAATATTTTTCAGGTAACTTTAATTCAGCCCAGTTACTTTTCTTCTGTGTATAACGATGATGCATGTAGGCTCTGTCTGTTAGTAATAATGTTTACGTCCCACTAACTACTTTTGACGGGTTTCAGAGAAGCCGAGGTGCCGGAATTTTGTCCCGTAGAAGTTCCTTTACGTGCCAGAAAATCTACCGACACGAGACTGACGTATTTGAGCATCTTCAAATACCATCGGACTGAGCCACGATCGAACCTGCCATGTTGGGGTGAGAAGGCCAGCGCCCCAACCGTCTCAGCCACTCAGCCCGGCATGTATAATAATTATAAGCACATTGCACATAGTTATCCAATATAATAAAAGAATAACAAAGAAAGGCAAAGTCATTCCCATACAGGCAATGAAGGTCATGGGAGGGGTGGAAGGTAAAGGCTCCACTATCCGTAACTTCGGCACTTGATGTGGTAGAGCTACCGCCCAGCCGACTTTGCCCCCAGGAATTAATCTGGTACTCATTTTCTGTGTAGGCTGAGTGAATCTCTTGACCATGTGCACCTCCGGAAGTGGAAATCTCGTTCCTTAAATTTTTCGACTTCCTGGCGGGGAATCGAACCCACATCTCTCCGAGTGAACCGAGCAAACCTTTACTGCCTCGGCCAGGCAGCCCCTAATAAAACAATATCGTGGGATAAGTGAAAGTTCTTCCAAACAGGAATGAGTAAAATTGCATTGGAAAATATCGGTATTGCAATCTGCCTTACGTCGCACTAACTACTTTTTACGGTTTTCTGAGACGCCGAGGTACCGGAATTTAGTCCCGCAGGCATTTTTACGTGCCAGTAAATCTATCGACACGAGGCTGACGTATTTGAGCACCTTCAAATACCACCGGACTGAGCCAGGTTCGAACCTGCCAAGTTTGGGTCAGAAGGCCAGCACCTCAACCGTCTGAGCCACTCAGCCCGGCCTTGAATAATAATAATAATAATAATAATAAGAAGAAGAAGAAGAAGAAGCGCTTCATAGCCGATTCAAGCACACAGAGACTCATACAGGACTAGAAAAACACTCAAGGTTGTCTATTGTTCTCTTAATATTACACACGAACAAACAGTATAAAACGTGTGAACTGTTTTACGACGTGTACACTCATTTATCAAAGCCCGTGTCTGCACAGGAACACCTTACTACTGTCATTCTAACGACCGTAAACACTTCTCAGATATGAAGAACAAAAGAGTCTGGTTTTGAATAGAAAAAAATTACATTATTTCTAATAACTTGAGTTGCTCGTCAATGTCTGTTATATCTTGCAGGTTCGTGAGACTGCACTATAAGATGAGAGCGTTGAATAAGGAAAAAATGAAATGGCGTATGACTTTTAGTACCGGGAGTGTCCGAGGACAAGTTCGGCTCGCCAGTCTTTTGATTTGACGCCCGTAGGCGACCTAAGCGTCGTGATGAGGATGCAATGATGATGAAGACGACACATACACCCAGTCCCCGTGCCTGCGAAATTACCCAATTATGGTTGAAATTTCCGACCATGCCGTGAATCGAAACCGGGACCCCTGTGACCAAAGGCCAGCACGCTAACCATTTAGCCATGGAGCCGGACGTTGAATCAGGGAAATGAATAGATGAAATTGGCTGAACCTATAGGGAGCATAATTTTATAATTATTATTCTGTCATCATCATCATCATCATCATCATCATCGTTGACCAACTCCAGTTTCCCAGGTGTGGTATACGAGCCCCTTCCATTTTGTTCTGTCCATGAACCATTCTTCGTTCACAATCCGCTCCCAATCCTGACCTCTCTCCTCTACGTCCTTCTTCACTAAGTCTGTCCATTTTTCTCTAGGTCTGCCCACTGGTCTCTTTCCCCTAATTTCTCTTTCATACTCCTTTTTTGCAGACCTGTTGGCACTCACTCTTTTCACATGACCAAACCACTTCAGTCTTGCCTTTTGGATCTTCTGGAGTAAGGAGTCTTCTAGTCCTACGTCTTCTCTGACTTTTTTGTTCCTGATTTTATCCCTCCTGGTCTTCTGGATCATTGTGCGTAGGAACTTCATTTCTGCTGCTTGGAGTTTCGAGTTGCCCTTTCTTGTTAATGTAGCGGTTTCCAGGCTGTATGTGAGGATAGGGGTGTAGTATGATTTATACAGTGTCATCTTTTTCGAGTGGTACTTGTTTATCCCATAGTAGCTGTCTTACTTGGAGGTAAAAATGTATTGCTTTGCTGATTCGACTGTTTACTTCATATTTAGCTAAGTTATACTTGGACATTATACTACCCAAATACTTAAATTCTGTGACACTGTCCATATCAGTGCCATTAATCATGATTTCTGGCTGATTGTCATCCTTCTGTACCTTCAACACCACCGTTTTAGCTTTGTTGATGTTTAATCCATATCTCTCAAACTCCTGACTCCACCCGTGCAGTCTCTCTTCTACATCTTTCTCTGAGTTACCCCAAATTACATCATCATCATCTGCTTTTAAGTCTTGTTGCCCCTTTTCTCTTAGCGCCTTTAATATGGTATCCATTACAATGATAAATAATAGGGGCGACAAAGCACTATCTTGTTGTACTCCCCTTTTTGTCTCAAACCAGTCTGACAGTCCAGAACCGACTTGTACACAGCTTCTGGTTTTCTCGTAAAGCACCTCAACTTTTGAAATTAGACTGTCTCGAACTTCGAGCTTTCTCAGGCACTCCCAAATAAGCTCCTTTGGTATGCTGTCATAGGCCTTTACGATGTCAAGGAACAGTAGATATAAAGGCTTCTCTTTTTCCCAATATTTTTCCATCAGCATCCTGACAGCAAATATAAGATCTGTTGTTGATCTTCCAGACCTAAAGCCGTATTGTTCCTCTTCTAAAAGTGGTTCTACAATTTCTTGTAGTCTATTCTCTATAATTTTTCCAGAATGTTTAGTCCTTGAGAAAGTAGAGTGATGCTACGGTAGTTGGTACAATTCCGTCTGCTGCCTTTCATGAATATAGGTACAATTATACCTTTCTTCCAGTCTTCTGGGATGGTATTTTTCTGCCATACTACATTTAGGAGTCTATATAGCTATTGTATTGCTGGCGTTCCTCCTGCTCTTAACATGTCCACACTTATCTCATCTATTCCTGCAGCTTTCCCTTTCTTCATACTTTTAAGGCTCTTCTCTATCTCCAGCTATATGATTGGTGGCTCCATATTTTTACTGAGATCTTCACTTTTTCCAGATTCTTCTCTGTTTTGAATTACATTTGATGCCTCTCCATTCAGGAGCTTGTCAAAGTAGGTCTTGAATTCTCTCCTGATTCCATCTTCATCTCGTACTGCTGATCCACTGTCCTGCCCTATTATCTTGATGTCTTCTAGATTATTTCGTTTGTTTTTAATTACTCTGTAAAGAAGTTTCTTGTTTCCTCTACTGTCCTCTTCCAACTTTTCCACAAACCCATTCCATTTGTTCTCTTTCTCTTGTCTTACTATCCTCTTAGCTGTAAGTTTTTTGCCCTGTAGAGTTCCTGTAGTTTAGTTATTTCTTGGCCACCTGGATCTTGTGCATCCCTTTGCTTTTCTTTGTCTAGCATCTTTTTTGCCCAATTTCTAACTTTTATAGCCAATCTGACTCTGTTATTCCACCAAGGTGTCTCTCTTTCTTTCATGGTCGATCCTGTTACTCCACACAGGTCTTTAACTTCACCCACCAAAGTATCCTTAAAAAATTTCCATTCTTCTTCTACTGTATTCCTTTCCCCTTTTGGTAAGTGTCTCTGTATCCTTATTTTATATTCTTCCTTCAGCTTTTTCTTTTCTCCGGGGATGTGTTAGTCACATGATTTAGGTCTGCAATCAATAATCTATGATGACTGTCCATACTCTCAATGGGGATAACTTTGACATCAGTTACATATTTCTCTCCTCCTTTGTTAGTGATGATATAGTCGATGAGCGACTTATGTTTTCCATCCCAGCTATAACTTGTTATCTTGTGGCTGTCTTGTTTTTGGAAGAAGGTATTTTTGATGATCAATCCATTCATTCTGTAAGGAATAAAAACATTCGGCAGTTCTGTACGTCCAACGACCTTTGGAGATGACTCATTCTTCACATCTTAAATCCAGGACTTCAGTAAAAATGAAGTTGTTCCTCTAAGCATCCTGTTTCATTATGAAAATGAAAATTCACAGCCAGTTTCCAGTCATTCGACCGGGTCAGGAATGGAATGAATGAAGCCCCCATCTAACGGCGAGGATGGGAATCGTGCCGGCTGCTGAAGCCTGTCGCACTCCTCTGGGGCAATGATAAATGACTGACAGATTAAATGAAATGTTAATGGAGAGTGTTACTGGAATGGCAGATGACAGGAAAAACTGGAGTACCCAGAGAAAAACATGTCCTGCCTCTGCTTTGTCCAGCACAAATCGCACATGCAGTGACCGGGATTTGAACCACGGTATCCGGAGGTGAGAGGCGGGCGCGCTACCACCTGAGCCACGGAGGGTAATATGTTTTATTAAATAAATAAAATAAATAAATAATGACGTGCGGCCTCCGGAGTACCTGGTGAAGGTCATTCGAGTTGACACTGTGTAGGCGACCTGCGCATCTGTAAGGATGGGTTCCTACCTAAGATGAATTATAATGTTAAAGACGCCACAAACACCCAGCCCCCGAACCACAGGCATTAAATAATGAACATTAAAATCCTCGCACCGGCCGGGAATCGAACCTGGGACCCCTTGGACCAAAGGTCAGCATGTTAACCATTTTGCCATGGATCCATTTTTCTGGCCATTTGCTTTACGTCGCACAGACACAGATAGGTCTTATGGGGAGGATGGGACAGGAAAGGCTTAGGAATGGGAAGGAAGTGGCCATAGCCTTCATTAAGGTGCATCCCCAGCATTTGCCTGGTGTGAAAATGGGAAACCACGGAAAACCATCTTCAGGGCTGCCGACAGTTGCCATGGATCCGGAAAATAAATAAATTAAATGCACGTGTTCGACCTGGCAAGCATCAGTCGCCAGTCCGAAACTCAGCTGTTAACATGGTGAGACAGTTATCATTGCAACACCATATTTTCGTATGTAAAAGTTCTGGTTTCATCTTAATGGTCATGAGAACAGTCATAACTCTCGCTCTTGGTGTGCAGAAAACCCTAATGGTGTTTATGAAGTCTCTTATTTTGATAGGAAGATTGGTGTTTGGTGTTTTTTTTTCTTCTTTACGTCGCACCGACACAGATAGGTCTAATGGCGATGATGGGACAGGGAAGGGCTAGGAGTGGGAAGGAAGTGGCCGTTGCCTTAATTAAGGTACAGCCCCAGCATTTGCCTGGTGTGAAAATGGGAAACCACGGAAAACCATTTTCAGGGCTGCCGACAGTGGGGTTCGAACCTACTCTCTCCCGAATACTGGATACTGGCCGCACTTAAGGGCGACTGCAGCTATCGAGCTCGGTGGTATGCAGTTACTGCAAGACAAATAATTGGGCTTTTTTCTTTCGAGACGACAATAAATGCAGAGAGGTACGAAGATGATATTTTGACATCGTTCTTCCATCAGTTAACGGAAGAAAAAATCGCGGGGGTGGTTTCAACAAGATTCAGCCCCTGCTCATACAGCAGAAGATTCCCTTCTTACAATCTCTGAAGTGTTTGCAGACAGAGTGATCAGTGCTGGTCTGTTTGCCCCTAGTTCACCAGATGTGTGTGATCTTTACTTGTGGAGTAAACTGAAAGAAAAAGTGCATCGAACAACACATTGGAGGAAGTGAAATAAAACATTACGAATAAAATCAGAAACATTACAGTGGCAGAACTCACTCGCGTCAACCAGAATGTGGTTACCAGATACAATGCCTGTACAACCCATTAAGGAAGACACTTCCCGCTTCTTTTACAAGGTAAGATTTTATATAAGATTGTATACCCGCTTAAAGCAGGCAGGTCGTGCAGGACATAAGTTCAGCTGAGGCAGGTGCCGTAGTGCAGAGTACAAACACCGTGCGTTCGGTCTAAGTGTATACGAGAGATTCCGTAGACCACGGAGATATGAATGAGGGTTCTTTTCTTTTTAATGGTTATCTCATCCGCACTTCAGTGGATAGAACAAGTCAGTTAAAATTTTGAATGTAACAGCCATACCATAAAAGTTAAAAACTCAAGTATTGGGTTGTATAAACTTAGTTAAAGACTTTTCTACTCGTAATTATCAATTCAACGGCTGGGTGGAGGCCGAAGTTGATATTTCTGATGAGCATATCAATAGCACTAAATCTGAGAATAATAATAATTTCGTGTGGCTATTTCTAGCCGGGTGCAGCCCTTGTACGGCAGACCCTCCGATGAGGGTGGGCGGCATCTGCCATGTGTAGATAACTACGTGTTGTGGTGGAGGATAGTGTTATGTGTGGTGTGTGAGTGGCAGGGATGTCGGGGACAGCACAAACACCCAGCCCCCGAGCCACTGGAATTAACCAATGAGGGTTAAAATCCCCGACCCGGCCGGGAATCGAACCCGGGACCCTGTGAACCGAAGGCCAGAACGCTGACCGTTCAGTTAACGAGTCGGACAATCTGAGAATGAAACTGCCAATAACCAGGCGATCATGTGATTCTCCCTCCCACTCGATAAATTCGTTGACGTTGACGTCCTATTTTACTCTACGAGATCGCAGAGAGACCACAACTCTACTGGGCGACCTATTGCTAAGTTTTAACAAGTTGCTTTTCAGGAAAACACCTAATGTGTCATCAGAGATCTTTTACGTGCTGATTTCGTACGACATGGAATGCGGAATATAAACATTTCCATCCTTTAAAAATTGTCTACACCTGCCGGGTTTGAACCCATGATCTTGAGATCCAGAGCCGACACTCTGCCACTGATCCTCAGAGAACCTTAGAGGAAGCTCGCTGACTTCCTGTGGGAGGGGGAAGGAAATGAAATGGCATATTGCTTTTAGTGCCGGGAGTGTCCGAGGACATGTTCGGCTCGCCAGGTGCGGGTCTTTTGATTTGACGCCCGATGACGACCAGCGCGTCGTGATGAGGATGAAATGATGATGAAGACGACTCATAGGCCTACACTCAGTCCCCGTGCCAGCAAAATTAACCAATGATGGTTAAAATGCCCCGACCCTGCCGAGAATCGAACCTGGGACCCCTGTGACCAAAGGCCAGCACGCTAACCATTTACCCATGGAGTCGGACAGGGGAAAGGAATACATACACGGTAACCTCTGTCGTAAGAGACGATCCCAGAGGCTGTCGATCTAAGAACGTGTAGTGGCGACAACGGGCCCTTAGCCGAGTATGTCTTACTCCTCACCTTCTTCTTTCCTCTCTGACCTCTCTTGGTCAACCCTTGTTCTCCTCTGACCCCGATGGGAGCATGTCAGAAGTCACGAAAAGGGTAGCAATGGCAAAGAGAGCCTTCCAAGATTAAAGAAAAAAGCATCTGCTGGCCGACAAACATATAAATAGATATTCAAACTCGGAAGGCCTTTCGAAAAACCTTTGTATGGAGCGTGCTTTTGTATGGTTGCGAAAGCTGGACATTAGAAGAGCACGAAAAGAAATGACGAGACGCAATTTAAATGTGGATCTGGAGAAGAATGCAGAGGATAAGTTGGACTGAAATGAAGAGGAATACCGAAGTCCTTAGAGAGGGAGGAGAAACACGGAGTCTGTTAACTGAAATTGAAAAACGGAAAATAATATTTATTGGTCACATTCTGCGGCATGAGGAGTTCCTTTGTAACATCACTGAAGGAAGAATTGCAGGGAAAAGAGGAACAGGACGACCCAGAGTGTCTTATTTCAAGAACCTGCTTCTGAGGGTGAACTGCAAGCCGTACATTGAGTTGAAAAGACTAGCTCAAGATAAACATCTATGGCTGCGGCGACAAGGCTTAGCCTTTAGAATATGATGAGAGTTATTTTATGTACCTGTAAATATCGACACGTGGCTGACGTATTTGAGCACCTTCAAATACCACCGGACTGTGCAAGGATCGAACCTGGCAAGTTGGGATCAGAAAGCCAGTGCCTTAGCCGTTCGAGCCACTCAGCCCGACTGATCCGTTCGCTGGCACGGGGGCTGGGTGTATGTGTCGTCTTCATCATGACGCGCAGACGAAAGACCTGCATCTGGCGAGCCGAACTTGTCCTCGTACACTCCCAGCACTAAAAGCCATACGCCATTTCATTTTTACCAATCATTTACTACTGATCTGCATTTAGAGGTCTCTTGATAAATTATTCCAATCCCTAATTCTTCTTTAAATAAATATTCGCCCCAATTTGTACTCTTGAATTTTAAGTTTATCTTCATCTTTCCTACTTTTAAAAAGTCCATTGAAGCTCTTTCGTTTACTAATGTCATTCCACGCCATCTCTGCACTGACAGCTCGGAACATTAGTTACTCCTAAAGGTTAAAGTGGAGTAATTTTTCAGTGTTCCATGTTGACTGGCGGAGTAAGTAATGAAACCGAACGTGTACAGCCATGCGTATCTGATATCCAGTCCCAGGCCGCGAGGTGTATGTGTGGAAAGAGAAACTTACAAGTATGAATATCTTTATCAGATCTCCTACGTGAAGAATAGAATCCCCTATGTAATAGGCATATTGTGTAGGACGAACAAAAAGGTTTCGGAATGTGATATTAACTTTCACGCCTAAGCTAAGTTACGTTAAATGGAGGCTATCTTCAGGATTTTATAACCTCAGAATACGATAACTGAGTCTATCCTTAGCTGCCTTGAAGAATATTCGAAGAAATGATTATTGCCTTTTCGTACTTGAGGCTTATAGAGTAGAACAGAGGTCTCCAAACAGCGGCCCGCTAGGGCTTTTAAAAAATATTTTACGAAATGTGAAGAAAATTTAGAAAAAAATATTTCATAGCTCGTTCAAAAATGTATTAACGTACCCTTTTTAGACAGTAGTCAGAACTAATTCATTCCTTGTTTTCAAGTATTCACCTGGTCTGAATCGATTATTTTTCTTCTTCATCATTTTCTTCTTCTTTCTTTATGTGTTTAACCTCCAGGGTTGGTTTTCCCCTCGGACTCAGCGAGGGATCTCACCTCTACCGCCTCAAGGGCAGTGTCCTAGAGCGTGAGATTTTGGGTCGGGGATGAAACTGGGGAGGAGGGCCAGTACCTCGCCCAGGCGGCCTCACCTGCTAGGCCTTGTGGGGGATGGGAAGATTGGAAGGGATAGGCAAGGAAGAGAGAGGAAGCGGTCGTGCCCTTAAGTTAGGTACCATCCCGGCATTTGCCTGGAGGAGAAGTAGGAAATCACGGAATCAGGTGGGAATCGAACACCCCTCTACTCAGTTGACCTCCCTAGGCTGAGTGGACCCCGTTCCAGACCTCGTACCACAATTCAAATTTCATAGCAGAGCCGGGGATCGAACCCGGGCCTCCGGGGGTGGCAGCTAATCACGCTAACCACCACATCACAGAGGCGGACTAGATTATTCTAAAAATCAAAACTTCGGCGGAAAATGAGCCCACACAAATTCTAATGCTAGGTCTTGCTAGCAGGTGAGGCCGCCTGGGCGAGGTACTGAAAAAATTGAATTGAAAATGAAATTATAAAAATTGCTATGGGATCCATGCCAACCTCACTGTGGACATTTTATGCAACGTAGCATGAAATGAATACCAAGAAATTCTTTAATTACCATTGGTGTAAGAAGCGGTTTGAATTCTTCGTTCTTCTCTCATTGGTAGTATTGACTGGTACACAATGTTGCATACTCGAAGGCATTTTCAGGGAAGTACCTCTGGAAGTACATTGCTGGGATTTTAAGTTCTTGCAATTGTATATCATTGTCCCCTTCACACTACTATCAATGAATTGACCTTTAAGTTTTGTTGTGACTACATTATTATTTCAGTTTGTCTTTAGGTATATTCTTTTTCCTCTTCGTCATTTTTCAAATATTAATTTAAATGAACTGACATTGTTGGGTGCTCTTCTTTCAAATGCAATTGTCCTGGGTGTATCAGTGTTCATTTTTAATTTCACTCTTTTATGAAATTGTAAAATAGTGTTTTAAGCAATTAAAATGATTAGACCTTCATTTCATTTGAACTATGCACATTATTTCATACTAGTACCTCTGTTCTATTTGAGGAATTTAATGAAAATTGACGTGTTATTAAACTGCGGCCCGCGAAAATGCCTGGGGTTTCCAATGTGGCCCTGGAACTCTTACAATTTGGAAAACCTTGGACTAGAACATCATTCCATTAGGGTTTGGTAGAAAAAAGTAGTCGATTAGAATAAGTCAGACTGATAGATGCGACGGTCGACTTTTGCGCTCGAATGTCCAACATATTACAACGAATGTTTATTCTAAGAATAACACATCTTAACGGCAGCATTTAATCTTAGGATATATCACGTCTATGTCTATAAAGTAGTAGTTCATCGTCTTTGGAATAAATTTTTCGCATCAAGACAAGTAGAAAGTCACACCTTAATCAGAAGAGAACAAAGGGTTGTAAGGATAATAGTAACAGACAGAATGAAGGAAAACAGAGAGAAAGCTACTTTTTCAAACCATTTTCATTGAAATTAGGCCACCGTCAAGGTGTTTGCTTTGAGACGTGCTATGCAGAGAGTAAAAGTGAATAACAGAAGCATTCCAAGGAATTGTACATTTCTGCCATTTATGTAATCATGCATTTAGTTTTTGAGATAAGAAAAATTCCTTTTTTCATTCTTTGTTTCTTTCTTTCTTACTTAATCCGTTTACCTTCCAGGGTTGTTTTTTCCTCGTCCTCAGCGAGGGATCCTGCAGCGAGGGCAGTGTCCTGGAGCGTGAGAATTTGGGTCAGGGGCCGTCTGGGAAGAAAGTCAGCAGATAACCCAACGTTCAAGTCACACCCTTATTTATTTATTTATTTATTTATTTATTTATTTATTTATTTATTTATTTATTTATTTATTTATTCGTGTACAAAAGCTGAAGAACAATACAGAGACATTGATTTTTGACATATGGACGACTTCTACTTGTGCTGCTCCCAGGCTATTACACACGAACTGCGCCCTGTCTCCGTCGACGTCAGCGGGGAAACCAAGGGATGAGTCATAGAATATTGACCACCTGAATCTCCCTCGATATCACACTCACTTCACATGAAGTGGCACATGTATATTATAGAGTCAGTGTGACATTATGGTTTTAGCAGCCTGTACTGAAGAACAGCACACCCTTTACAGTACGTCGTGTGAAGACCTTAAAGAGTACATCAGAATCCACTTCAGTTGACAAATGCAGAGGAAAGTACTTGAAATATAGGCCATGATCGTTTCTTGAAACATTCCTAGCCTCAATTATGTTCCGATAAAACTGACTTATGAAAGACCTTTTCCACAAAATCTTCAATTTTCTATGGGCATTTATTTAGAATGGATGAGAAGAGACTAACGAAAAGGATTTTCACAATACTAGACAGCAGACCTAAAGTGTCGGACAAATGGTTCAGGGAGGTGAGAAAGGATCTCAAACAGGTGGGACTAAATTCAGAAGACATCTCAAACCGAACAAAGTTTAGGTCAGTGATCGACATATTTCAGGGATTCCATGACGAACCAAAACTTAACCGTGGGTGGACGGAAGAAAGAAGACAGGCTGCCAGAGAAAGGATGCTCAAGTTCTGGGCTGTGAGGAAGGCTTCCAAAAACATGTAATTGTTACCTAACGTGGTTTCTAATGGTCGTAAACGAATATATAATAATAATAATAATAATAATAATAATAATAATAATAATTTTCTACCGCTCTTACCACACCTGTGGGGTCACGAGTGCAAACTGTGCCGCATAGGTCTATATGGATTTGGCCCTGTTTTACGGCCGGATGCCTTTCCTGACGCCAACCCTATATGGAGGGATGTAACCACTATTGCGTGTTTCTGTGGTTTTTGGTAGTGTGATGTGTTGTATGAATATGAAGAGGCAAATACAACAAACCAGTCCCGGAGCCAGAAGAATTAATCAAACGCGATTAAAATTCCCGACCCGGCCGGGAATCGAGCCCGGAACCCTCTGAACCGAAGGCCTCAACGCTGACCATTCAGCCATGGAGTCGGATAATAATAATAATAATAATAATAATAATATCAGACGAAGTATTATACTGAAACCATATATTCTTCTTCTTCCTCTTCAGTTTTATTTTTCCCACACCGGTTGGGGTCGCTGTTGTGCGTAGCTTTACCTACCTTGGATCAGAAGTTAATTCCAGGAACAATTTTAGTTCTGAAATCCAAAACCGCATACTGTCTGCTAACAAGTGCTATCATGGCCTCAGAAAACATCTGAAGTCTAAACTGCTGTTCAGGAAAACTAAAGTCCTAATGTGTAAAGTTTCTTTTTTTGCTAGTTGCTTTACGTCGCACCGACACACATAGGTCTTATGGCAACGATGGGATAGGAAAGGCCTAGAAATGGGACAGACGCTGTCGTAGGATTAATTAAGGTACAGCCCCAGCATTTGCCTAGTGTGAAAATGGGAAACCACGGAAAACCATCTTCTGGATTGCCGACAGTGGGGTTCGAACCCACTATCTCCCGGATGCACTATAAATTTTAGTAAAGCCTGTATTAACATATGGTGCTGAGACCTGGACACTCTCAAAATATGATGAAAGACAGCTCGGTATATTTGAAAGAAGGATTTTGAGGCAATTTTTTGGGCCAGTGGAAGAAAACTGTGTCTGGAGAAGAATCACGAACTGTATAATGTACACTGACTGACAGAGCAAATGCAACACCAAGAAGGAGTGGTTCGAAAGGGATTAAAGTTGGGAAAAAAACAGAGACGGCACGGACCAATAATTGATGTTTATTTCAAACCGATATGCAGGTTACACAATGCGCACGGCATCGACTCAGTAGGATGTAGGACCACCGCGAGCGGCGATGCACGCAGAAACACGTCGAGGTAGAGTCAATAAGAGTGCGGATGGTGTCCTGAGGGATGGTTCTCCATTCTCTGTCAACCATTTGCCACAGTTGGTCGTCCGTACGAGGCTGGGGCAGAGTTTGCAAACGGCGTCCAATGAGATCCCACACGTGTTCGATTGGTGAGAGATCCGGAGAGTACGCTGGCCACGGAAGCATCTGTACACCTCGTAGAGCCTGTTGGGAGATGCGAGCAGTGTGTGGGCGGGCATTATCCTGCTGAAACAGAGCATTGGGCAGCCCCTGAAGGTACGGGAGTGCCACCGGCCGTAGCACATGCTGCACGTAGCGGTGGGCATTTAACGTGCCTTGAATACGCACTAGAGGTGACGTGGAATCATACGCAATAGCGCCCCAAACCATGATGCCGCGTTGTCTAGCGGTAGGGCGCTCCACAGTTACTGCCGGATTTGACCTTTCTCCACGCCGACGCCACACTCGTCTGCGGTGACTATCACTGACAGAACAGAAGCGTGACTCATCGGAGAACACGACGTTCCGCCATTCCCTCATCCAAGTCGCTCTAGCCCGGCACCATGCCAGGCGTGCACGTCTATGCTGTGGAGTCAATGGTAGTCTTCTGAGCGGACGCCGCGAGTGCAGGCCTCCTTCAACCAATCGACGGGAAATTGTTCTGGTCGATATTGGAACAGCCAGGGTGTCTTGCACATGCTGAAGAATGGCGGTTGACGTGGCGTGCGGGGCTGCCACCGCTTGGCGGCGGATGCGCCGATCCTCGCGTGCTGACGTCACTCGGGCTGCGCCTGGACCCCTCGCACGTGCCACATGTCCCTGCGCCAACCATTTTCGCCACAGGCGCTGCACCGTGGACACATCCCTATGGGTATCGGCTGCGATTTGACGAAGCGACCAACCTGCCCTTCTCAGCCCGATCACCATACCCCTCGTAAAGTCGTCTGTCTGCTGGAAATGCCTCCGTTGACGGCGGCCTGGCATTCTTAGCTATACACGTGTCCTGTGGCACACGACAACACGTTCTTCAATGACTGTCGGCTGAGAAATCACGGTACGAAGTGGGCCATTCGCCAACGCCGTGTCCCATTTATCGTTCGCTACGTGCGCAGCACAGCGGCGCATTTCACATCATGAGCATACCTCAGTGACGTCAGTCTACCCTGCAATTGGCATAAAGTTCTGACCACTCCTTCTTGGTGTTGCATTTGCTCTGTCAGTCAGTGTATATAACGAACCAAACATTGTTAACTGCATAAAGATCAGAAGGTTGGAGTGGGCAGGACATGTGCTGCGTGCTAATGCCAGAATGATAAAGAAGATAATTGAATGCAGTGCCAGAAGGAATCAGGAAAGTTGGAAGACCTAAGATAAGGTGGGACGAAGAGGTGAGAGAGGTGGAATCAAGAATTGGAGGAGCTGTACACTTAACAGGAAAAAATGGGGAAAACTTTTTCAGAAGGCCAAGGCCCATAAAGGGCTGTCGTGCCAGTGGTGATGGTGATGATGATGATGATGATGATGATGATGATGATGATGATGATGATGATGATGATGATTGGGGTCGCTGGCGCGGAGTAACTTCCTCCAATTGTCCTGTTAGCGGCCAGGTTTTCCTGTAGGTTCGGCCCTGTCATATCCTCCTTTATACAATCCATCCGTCTTCTGGTCTTCCCTTTCTCCTGTTACTCGGCACAGTCATCTCCATTACCCTCCTGCGTACATAATCTTCCGTCCTCCTCTTAACATGCCCAAACTACCTCAGTCTTGCTTTCCGAACTTTTGTGCTTAATTTCCTTGTTTTGTTTTTGGTTTGTATACAGGTTGCTTTAGGGCCTGCGTCGCACCGACACAGAAAGGTCTTATGGCGGCGAGTGGAAAGGAAGCGACCGAGACCTTAATTAAGATACAGCCTGGTGTGAAAATGGGATACCACAGAAAATCATCTTCAGGGCTGCTGACAGTGAGGTTCGACCCCACTATCTCCCGAATGCAAGCTCACAGCTGCGCGCTCCTAACCGCACGGTCAACTCGCTCGGTATATGCTTAATCCTCCACATCCGAACATGTATAATACAAATATTTCTCCTTCCAATCAATCAATCGATCAATCAATCAATAATAATTTCATGAATGAACAAGTAGCAAAAAAGTGAACACATTTGAATGGATTAGTTCAGCTACACCGAATTTTCTTTCCTTTCCTACTATGTGCGAACCAATTAAAACCAATCACATGGATTTGAAATTGGAACCTCCAGTTGTTTTTTTTTTTTTTTCGATAATAGCCTGGTCAACATCGCATTCTAGATTGCTATGACCACTTGTGATCAATATGTTCCAACTGCCTGTTTATTTGCATTCCAGGAAGGAACATAACAGGTACTAAGGAGTTCCTGTTTCTTCCTCCACACATATCTGAATGTGCGTGGCAGACTGAGGCAGTGATGTGATTTCTTCATAAATGCATATGGTTATTTTATTTTTCCCCAAACCTCCTTCTCCCTCAAGCCACGTGTAGCATATTATACAGTAGTAATGCTGCAGTTGTAAACAATTAAGTTGTACGTTCACAACTGCCTTTTGTAAATGATGATTTCAGCAAGTTGGTTGGGAGGCACTGCTTTAAATTAAAACTAGGCCTATAACGCCTGTAACTGTTTATATTCGTTTTTTGAAGTTCTTTATCGTGATTTTTGATGAATAGGCCTTTTCAGTTTCCATGTGAAGTTCATATAACTCGTATTCTATTTTTCTTTCTTTTCATCATTCTCTACTTTTAATTTAATTTGAAGGATGTCACACCTGTGGCGGTTGTATATTTCAGTTTGTTTGAAAGCTAAACGTTTGAAAGTCATGGGTTACAAAACTCACTGAAAAATTAAAGTAAGCAGCAATGCCATATTACACATACTCATATTTATAACTTCTGTAATTCTTATTGACACATCTCTGAAGCAGGACAACAGAACGTACTCAACAGAATATCAAGATGAAATGTGTTACATAGACATCACACACCCAAATAATTCCCTAAATTCGTTGATTATGATATTTACAAATAAAACTCGAAACATTCACTCGTGACCCGCACAAACAGGCACCTCTTACTGAAATGATTCTATTGGCTCAGCGGAAAACACGTCATACTACAAAGCGCGCGAATGTTACTGAGCAACCCTCTTCAAACCGCCTTCCCGGCTGTGTTCTACTCTAATACAATAGAAAAGCTTTGCTCACACACAAAAAATGAACTAACACAACTTGAAACACATGCAGCAAACAGTACAAGCCAACTTATACGGTACTGAATATACGTTAAGATGACGGTCGAAATGGTGTATGTGATATATACTTTTTCCTAAACGTTAACATGAAATCCTGAGTTACATTATTTCGACCAGAAATCTTAGCACCATGAATGATTGGGTGTTTACTAGTACAGTTTTTTTCCAATGATGAGGAAGCCTTCCATGCAAGCTGTCGAGGACGTATCTCACTTTGACCAAATTGTGATTTATAGTTCTTTACTCCGAATTCAAAGATGTTACACCTTTAACAGTCAAGTTTATGTGAAGAATGAAGAAAAATTGTGGGCCAGATTAAGGAATATTTGCTATGGAAGAACACCGAGGAGCTATAGCTCGAAATAGAGCTCTGCATTCGGAAGGTGGTGGGTTAGTCCCACCATGGCCTATCCTGCGAATGGTTTTACATTCTCCACACTAAGACCAATTAGTTCCTTTCATAGGCCACGGTCGTCCCCTCTCACCTTTCTCTGCACCTTAAATCACTGCGAAAAGGACTATATCCTTTCTGGGAATGGAATCGGCTTTACCCGAGATATCCGCGTCACATCTACCTGACCTAGTTACACCTCTGACGCAACAGACAGACAAGAGACAAATCTCACGTGTGATACTGTCTTCTCTTGCACGAGACTTCTCTCTCTGTGTGTTCTAGTTCACAACGCTCTCTGGACCTTGACACTGAATCTTGGTAGTGTTACATCATTCATAACTTGCTGTCCTTCAGTTACGTGACTCAGAAATTCTTCCATCAGTTTACCTTCAACACGGTGCAGAAGTTTGTCTCTGGTCAATGACTGCACATAATACCAACGACAGCAGTGGCAAACCAAAGCCAACATTCCCCATTGCACAACAGTCCGGATGAGTCTTGGCCTACCAAGTGATCGCTGCTCATCCCGGAGGCCTACAGATTGTGAGGTGATGCGTGGTCAGTGCAACGAATCCTCTCGACTATTTCTTGCCTTGCTAGACCGGGGCCGTTATGTCACCGTCTGATCACTCCTCACTCCGCCATCAGCTTATCCGGGATACAATGCGACGGCGACTTGATGCATGTATCAACGCTAAACGGAGGGAATTCTGAACATTTCATGTAAGAAAGAGTTTACTGTGGTACGCTGGTATGTTATGTTCCTATGTGTTTCCCATTATTAATATACTATGTAGAGTTATACCTTTTCTCGCGGGATGTAGTGTTTACAGTGCACTATGTCTTCTGGTATGAGCTAGAATAAATTTGTTACTTTCATTGACCTGTCTCAGCCTCATCCTTGGCTTTGAAAATATGAAAGTGACCGAGGTATGAGCGCTTCTAGTAATAACCGTTCCTTATGCAGCGAGTCTCTGCTATGAATGGCGTGAAAATATCGCTCATAGGGTCGGTTGGTGCATGCATTTCAATGGGCTTGGCAGACTGATAGGTAATAGCAACATCTGGCTCAGTGAGGAAAGCAACGGAAAACTACCTCACTCCTCATTTTTCTAGAATGCCTCTTCAGTGACACCTAGGCTATCTATGACAGCTGTTGGTGGAACTGTAAAGGATTAAACCAGCCTTCGGGCTGAATACCCATCATACATACCTACATGTAGCGTTATAGAAATTGAGTTCTAACATGCAAATAAAGCATTTCCGGACCCATGTCCACATAACATATTTTCTTCTTCTACGTGTGAGGAATGTGCCCTGAATGTTTGGCCTACCATATTGTTTTACCCTGTATATCTTCAAGACAGCGGGTGCAAGTGAGATTAATTAGATTCTATTACAAATTCTTAATGCTTTTTATGTGTGTAAATTTGTCAGTCTTCATTAGTTTTTCCTCCATTCATTCATTCATTACTTACATCTCTGTATGAAAACAAACCAAACTCCATGGCAGAACAGCTCCGAAAGGCCATGGTCTACCAAGCGACCACTGCTTAGCCCGAAGGCCTGCAGATTACGAGATGTCATGTGGTCAGCACGACGAATCCTCTCGGCCGTTATTCTAGGCTTTCTATACCGGGGCCGTCATCTCACCGTCAGATAGCTTCTCAATTGTAACCACGTAGGCTGAGTAGACCTCGAACTAGCCCTCAGGTCCAGGTAAAAATCCCTGATCTGGCCTGGAACCGAACCCGGGGCCTCCAGATAAGAGGCAGGCACGCTACCCCTCGGCTATCTCAGTATGAAGTTCCTGTAAAATTTAGTATGGAGTTGGCTGTAGACCTGTAGTCAACGAGGCCCGAAGCCATGGTACCAATAAATTAAAAAATTACGGATTATCTTTCCAGCGCAGTTGGTTCATTTAAATGAGAGAAATTTTTTATCTGTGGATTTACTCACGTATGTTAAAGGATCCCTTTTCAGGGCAAAACTTCGACGCTCCGACTTCTCGTAAGATAGATATTAGTTGTTAGGACGTTACACAGACATCATTTATTTTCTTTAGCCATTAGCCATTCACTGGCAAATGTAGGTCTCTCCTACTCCAGTTTTAAGCCACCTGCCACCATTGTATTCCTGTTATTTTCTTGATGTGAAGGGGCCATATCTTGACGAGTCTTAACGTTCCTTCGATGTTCCAATTGGGTTTTGGTGGGTAATCCTAGGTGTCCTTTTGTTGGGCTCTCGTCTGCCTACGTGTCTAACTGGCACTTCAACTATTCTGTTCTTTCTAGAACGTAAGTAATTTGCGTTATTCCTTGGATTTCTACAGAAGGAATCCTGTCTTTGAGACTCACGCCTAGCCTCAATTTCTACACAGCACTATGCGAGCGTTGTCATTTGCAAGCATTCCCCTTCATCAGTGTCATGACTTCCAGACCGTAAGTTGTAACTAGTGGTAACTTAGTTGTAACTATTATAGTAACTTTCAAGGCTAACTGATTAATCGTTGTTAGTTACAAATATATTCGAGTTTCCTCCACCCAGACCGATTAAGTCCTATTCTTTAGGGAATGTCTGCACTCAGATTATTATTTCCTAATTGAATCTTATGGCCACGGTAGATGTATAGATCAACAGCTTTGATCGTTTGGTACTCAATTTTTAGTTTTTTTTTTATCTGGGCTGAATACTTTAATTTTCCCCATTGTTCATTTCCAAACCAATCACTACAGTTTTAGCTCTGCTAGGAATTCATTAATTAACATGATTTCGTCGGGAAACAGATGATGTTTTAGGTATAAGCTATCGATTCTTATCCCTTTCCTATGTTTTGAATACATCCTCCAAAGCAAGAGTGCGCAACTTAGGAAAGATTGTGTCCCCTTGGGGAACTCCTTTTGAACAATGGGATGGTAGTTAGGAGTCCTGAATCTATTCTGACTGTCATTGTTGCTTATTCATAGCTGAAAACAAAGAGGTTTTAACTAACGGAAAGAACTGTAGTAACGCGGTGCATAAAATGAGTTTGAACGAGATCAAGAATTCAATGAGAACCTTCAGAAAACAAGAAAAAGGAAGATTACAAGATGACACAGAGAAAGCAAATAGGAAGTTCCTCCATAAATTACACATTTAAATATTAAATGTGGCACTGTGTTTTCGAAGTCTTGTTTATCTCATTAAAAGCGAGACGCACTCACTTTTGTCTTTCGAGTTTTAATTTATTGTTGAAAGGGGAAGAACTTTCATAAGAGTGCATGTATAACAAAAATTCACACAAAAATAGGTGATAGCAAAATAGTATTACATTATCGAGGAATAAGTGTCACCAACTCCCTTTCAAGACAATCAAAAATTCAATTGAATGTCAAATTGAAGGTATAAAAGAACAAAGGTGGCTTCCATGCTTGTGATATTTTACTGACAATGTTTTCGTTGTAAAACGCCTATCTGAAATCAGGAAACACTCCTGAAGTTTACTGATCGTAGGAAGGCAGGTGATAGTGTCCTGAAAAATAAATTATGGCCCGCATTATTACATAACTATCTGACTTTGTGGTTTTCCTAACTGAAATCAACATAGGTCATTACAAAAACGTAAGTATGAATGTAGCGATTAAAAGCAATGCTATCATATAAAATACTCGATCAAATGGAAAGCCGCACGTTTTATCACTTTTAACGAACAGTGCTGCGGTTAGATTGCGGTGCCAATCTAATAGTCCAAAGTTCCAGAGCTGGGATGACCAGGCCGCAGATTGCCATGAACACTCATCTGCCATTATTCCGCTAAATATGCACACTGTTCATTCCAATCAGTGCCTCAGAGTAGGGATTGAATAGCCCGAATGCTATGATGATCCAGTGTATTACGTACCAGTAGTATAAGAAAATTTATAAACCAGGGGAATGGCATGCTAAAGAAGAAAGTTATCTAACTCCCCAGCTACTTCCCATCAATATTCAGGCAGGCTGTTGCACTCTATACGACCAGGCGAGTTGACCGTGTGGTTAGCGGTGAGCTTGCATCCGAAAGATAGTGGATTCGAACCCCATTGTCGGCAGTGCTGAAGATGGTATTCTGTGGTTTCCCACTTTCACACCAGTCAAATGCTGGGCCTGTACCTTAAATAAGACCTAAGGCACTCCTAGCCCTTTCCTATCCCATCGTCGCCATAAAACCTATCTATGTCCGTGCGACATAAATCAAATAAAAATACTCTGTACGTAGCAGTAATCCTATCTACCGGAGATGAGGCGCAACAGAAGATACAAAGCACATCACGACAAACAATGGTAAATGTAATGGTATTGTTGATCAATGTTATGAGCTTTCTATATTGTAGGCCTTCACATTTAGTTTTCTTTCGACTCTGTGATTTGTAAAATATTTTATACCGTAAACTGTAGTTTCTTATTCTCCGACTTTACATACCGATTTTCATTAAATACTGTTTACCCATTTTCTCGTTACTCGGCGCTGATATGGACTTAGTAACAAAAATCCAAATTCATGAATATCTTTGTGATCATAGCCAGTACGGTAACAATGTATAAGACATGAATAATAGGAAATTTAGTACTATATAACCTTAGTTATGTAGCATTCATCTATTACACGTCTAATAAGAAATATTTGAGAATCACATTTTAGGACTTCCCCTAAACTACCATTTCACTCAGCCTGAATAAAATAATTTACAGCCTTGACTATAGCGACTTATTTTCTGACATTGCATACCGATTTTCATCAAGATAGGACTACTAATAACAAAAATATTAGAGAATTAAATTTTAGGCCTTCCCCTAAACTACCATTTTTCTCAGCGTGAATATTATTGATAGCCTATATTGTAGCAACTTATTCCTCAACTTTGCATACCCATTTTCTTTAAAATACGACCACTAATAACATAAATAGTTGAGAATTTAATTTTAGGCCTTCCCCTAAACTACCATTTTTCTCAGCGTGAGTAAAATGATTTATAGCCTAGATTGTAGAGGCTCATCCCCCGACTTCACATACCGATTTTTATTAGACCACTAATAACATAAATAGTTGAGAATTCAATTTTAGGCCTTCCCCTAAACTACCATTTCACTCTGCGGAGTAAAATGATTTACAGCCTAGATTGTAGAGGCTCATCCCCCGACTTCACATACCGATTTTCATTAAATTCTCTTCAACCGTTTTCTCGTGATGCGTGTAAATACAGACAGACAGACAGACAGACAGACAGAAATTACGGAAAAGCAGAAAGTGCATTTTCTTGTTACTATAGACATGACCGATACAGAAATACCATTATTTTCAAATTCTGAGCAATGTACAGACAAAACTCTTATTTTATATATATAGATAGAAGATTGTGTCAGTACCATATACTGTGTGTCACAATCGTGAAAGCCAGCAAAGGGTTGCGTCAAGCATTTTCTATAGCGCCTAACTACTTAAAATATATTTAAATTCAGCATTTGATCACTAGTGACGCATCTGGAGTAACAACACAATACATTCAAATAGCGAAAAACTATTCGCGTTACACTTCGATCACGTTTACATTGTGAAAGAGTGTGATAGTAGGGCCTATTCTAGTTACCAGCCTGACATTCTGGAGGAAAATACAGAGACACTGGGCTGGATATAGGCCTTGAATATTTTTTTTATTTTTTAGACGTATTTATCGACTTTTGTATGAACAAAATTGTATCGTCGTCCACTGTATGCACAGTTTGATAAACAAAATGCAACAACATATACAAAAATATGAGTTAGCAACACAAAGCACATAAAACTCTTCCCTCCAACCAGTACATAAGTAGTCAACAAAAAATATCATCACAACACAAAGCACTGAATAGTTTTGTTCTTGTAACACTAACGTTAACACTGGTCGGGAACGGCACCAACAGATGTTGCTTTCAGGTAAACTACACACATTAAAATGTAACTGTATATAAAGTTTTCTAGTCTCTATGATCTTATATGTTTCTGTAAATGAAATGGCATATGGCTTTTAGTGCCGGGAGTGTCCGAAGACAAGTTCGGCTCGCCAGGTGCAGGTCTTTCTATTCGACACCCGTAGGTGACCTGCGCGTCGTGATGAGGATGAAATGATGATGAAGACAGCACATACACCCAGCCCCCGTGCCATTGGAATTAACCAATTAAGGTTAAAATCCCCGACCCGGCCGGGAATCGAACCCGGGACCCTCTGAACCAAAGGCCAGTACGCTGACCGTTCAGCCAACGAGTCGGACATATGTTTCTGTATATAGCTGCTATACGATAAATTCGCTACGGAGCGAGTTGGCCGTGTAGTTAGGATCGCATGAGCTTGCATTCGGGGAATAATAATAATAATAATAATAATAACGTGTGGCCTCCGAAGAGGTGCAGGTCTTTCGAGTTGACGCCGTATAGGTGACCTGCACATCTGTGAGGATGGCGCCCTATCTAAGATGAAATCTAATGCTGAAGACGTCACAAATACCCAGCCCTCGACCCATAGGAATTAACTAATGAAAGTTAAAATCCCCGATCCGACTGGGAATTAAATCCGGGACCCCGTGTACCAAAGGCCACCATGCTAATCGTTTAGCCATGGAGCTGAACATTCGGCAGATGATGGGCAGGAATTCCACTGTCGGCAGCCCTGAAAATGGTTTGCTGTGTTTTCCCATTTTCACACTAATGCTGGGGCTCAACCTCAATTAAGGCGACGGTTGCTGAATTCCTAAATCTAGCCTTTTCCAATTCCTGCGTCGCCGGAAACTTTCGATGTGTTAGTGCGACATCAAACCAGTATAAATAAATAAATAAATAAATAAATAAATAAATAAATAAATCATCTGTGGATCCGTGGTAGAGTGTTGGCCTCCGGTTCCCAAGATAGGGGGTTCAAAACCCGGCAGAGGTAGTCGGATTTTTGAAGGGCGGAAAAAAGTCCATTCGACACTCCATGTCGTACGATGTCGGCATGTAAAAGATCTCTGGTAATACATTTGGTATTTACCCGACAAAATTCATTGAATCTCAGCCACAGACGCCCAAGAGATATCCGGTTTACTCTGTCTGCCATCTAGTGGGCCTAGAGTAAAACGGAACGTCGAATATTATTATTACATCATCTGTTACAGCAAGATTTAAATGCAGCCTTTGTTAGGGCCCACGAGAGTTGAAGTCCGACAGGTGAGCGGCGAAAGCTGTAACTACGAAGTACGCTGCGTTGTCATAGTTACCTCAATTCGCGGTCTACCACCTTTTAGACAGGCTGAGTGTTTAATAAAACATGTAGGCCTAGGCCTAATGCAATTCATTTACCCTTGACCGGTTCCTAAGCTCGTGTTAATAATTCCAGCATTTAAGACAGAACACGACATTATCTATATATATAAAATAAGAGTTTTGTCTGTACATTGATCATAATTTGGAAAGAATGGTATTTCTGTATCGGTCATGTCCACAGTTACTAGAAAATGCATTTTTTACTTTTCCGTAATTTCTGTCTGTCTGTCTATCTGTCTGTATGTATGTACACGCATCACGAGAAAACGGCTGAAGAGAATTTAATGAAAATCGGAATGTGAAGTCGGGTGATGAACCGCTACAATCTAGGCTATAAATTATTTTATTCACGCTGAGTGAAATGGTAGTTTAGGGGAAGGCCTGAAATTTAATTCCCAAATATTTATGTTATTAGTGGCCGTGTCTTAATGAAAATCGCTAGACAAAGATGGGAAATAATTCGCTACAATATAGGCTATACACGCTGAGAAAAATGGTAGTTTAGGGGAAGGCCTAAAATTTAATTGTCAAATATTTATTTTATTAGTCGTCGTATCTTCACGAAAACTGGTATGCAAAGTCGGCGAATAGGTCGCTATAATCTAGGCTGTCAATAATGTTATTCGCACTGAGTGAAATGGTAGTTTAGGGGAAGGCCTGAAATGTAATCTATATATATAAAATAAGAGTTTTGTCTGTACATTGCTCATAATTTGAAAAGAATGGTATTTCTGTATCGGTCATGTCCACAGTAACAAGAAAATGCATTTTTTTTTTTACTTTTCCGTAATTTCTGTCTGTCTGTCTGTCTGTCTGTCTGTCTGTCTATATGTATGTATGTATGTATGTACACGCATCACGAGAAAACGGCTGAAGAGAATTTAATGAAAATCGGAATGTAAAGTCGGGTGATGAACCGCTACAATCTAGGCTATAAATTATTTTAATCACGCTGAGTGAAATGGTAGTTTAGGGGAAGGCCTAAAATTGAATTCTCAAATATTTATATTATTAGCAGTCCTCTCGATAAATATTACATACCGGGCGAGTTGGCCGTGCGCGTAGAGGCGCGCGGCTGTGAGCTTGCATCCGGGAGATAGTAGGTTCGAATCCCACTATCGGCAGCCCTGAAGATGGTTTTCCGTGGTTTCCCATTTTCACTCCAGGCAAATGCTGGGGCTGTACCTTAATTAAGGCCACGGCCGCTTCCTTCCAACTCCTAGGCCTTTCCTATCCCATCGTCGCCATAAGACCTATCTGTGTCGGTGCGACGTAAAGCCCCTAGCAAAAAAAAAAAAATATTACATAACAAGTTATAGAGAATTAAATTTCCAATCACTTACTTCATACATTGTTACTGTACCGGCTTTGATAACACAGATATTCATGAATTTGTATTTTTGTTGCCAAGTCCATATCAACGCCGAGCCACGAGAAAATGGGTTAACAGTATTTAATGAAAGTCAGTATATAGAGTCGGTGAATAAGAAACTACAGTCTAAGTTATAAACAATTTTATTCGCCCTGTATGAAATTGTAGTTTAGGGGAAGGCGCCTAATTTTAAATACCTATGTTATAGGTCCTATCGAAAAGTACTACACAACAAAAGTTATAGAGAATACAATTTCCGACCATTTATGTTTTATTCAATTTTACCGTACCGACTATGATAAGAGTGGTATTTTAGAGTCGGAAGAAAACTAAATATGAAGACCTACAATATTGAAAGCGCTTAACATCGATCAACAATAACATTACATTGACCATTGTTTGTGGTGATGTTCTTTGTCTCTTATGCTGTTGCTCAACTCTGATAGATGGGATTACTGCTGCGTATCGAGTATAACAGCCTGACTGAATATTGGCGGGAAATAGCTGGGGAGTTAGAAAACTTTCTTCTTTAGCACGTAATTCCTCTGGTTCATACATTTTCTGATACCGTACTGCTGGTACGTAACTCACTGGTTCATCATAGTATTCCAGCTATTCGATCCTTACTCCGACGCGCTGCTTTGAATGAGCAGTGTGCACTCTTAAGGCAGAGACTCAGTAGTAGTAGTAGTAGTAGTAGTAGTAGTAGTATGACCTGGTCTAGAATTACAATTTAAGCATATTCCAAATTATAGCACCACAATTCACTAAATAACTTAAAATTCAACCCTGAAAGGAGCCGTTTCTTAAAAAGAGCTTCTTCCTCTTCACTTTTATTAAATTCTACATTCATATTATTCAAAATTAGCAGTGAAGAAGGGGTTTCTCCTCTGGCTTGGAGGAAAAAATTGCCTCCAAGTCAGATAGATTCTTCCGCCGCCAGTGTAGTGAATTGAGATTTTCCGACACATTGGGTACTCCTAGCAAACTGATTAGCAAAAGGGCATAGTTTTTGCCCTGGGACTCTCCACTATTCGACCCCACCCTTTCCGGAAAAAGACTAATAGTGTTCACGGATCACGGCTGTCTGCAGCCTGGTCATTCCAGCTCTGGAACTTTGGACTGTTAGATCGGCAGCGTAGTACTGTTCATTAAAAGTGAGAAACTGTGTGGTTTTTCATTTGATTATTTCATGTGAAATCATTGCTTTTACTCGCGCCATTCCTACTGACGTCATTGTAATGACCTATGTTCATTTCAGTTGGGAAAACCACTAAGACAGTCTTTCTGAGGATGTAAAAAGGCAGGTTGAGAGTGACTGTCTGCCATTATAATGCAATGTCCCAACCTGATTGTGAAAGATGGTAGGCAAGTGGGCCTACCATTACAATGAAAATTCCCTAACGCAGTCTTCATTTATGAGAAAAAAGACGTTTGGTGATTTCTCCGTCGTGTTTCCAGGGTAATGTTAAGAGCTATGCAATTTAATACAGTCTTGCTCACAACGTGTACACTACCTAACCTAGAATTTTGTATACAATGTAAATTCCGTAGCGAAGCACGGGTACATCAGCTAGTCGATATATATAAGAGATTTCATAATCACTAACAAAAACATCAGTTTCTGACAATAACCTCAACAAATGCACATGTTAATTACAGTATAGAACAACACTACCCACATTGATAGTTTTTATTATTTAACGCCGATTGTTAACGGTATCTGTACAATTCGGGAATAAACTACGGTATAATAAACACAATAGGAAGACGGTACTTCATCGAGAAAAGAAATCAGTCAGAATATGAATGACAATGATGGAATTAAGGAGACATTCGGACTTTCCCCCGTAATTGCTCAGGAAATAGCAATAAAATGTACAGACATGCTATGTACATAAAAGCACTGAACCGAGATATTTGTAAAAATAAAAAGTACACACTGCTCTGCCGACAGCAATCAGTCATCTAGAAGGGGCTCTATCCCATCCATATCATCTCCTGTACTATCCTGCTCGTTGTCATTGTCACTGACACAATCATTTCTCTTCCCTGGCTTCGAACAGTCACACCTCGGCCAGTTGTATTTTTTGGCGTTTCTTTTGACTTGGAAGTCATTGTTAAACACTCAAAAGAACCGATCAAATAAAACTAACGGATTCTTAGCGAATAATGGAGTACTTCACACTAACACTATAGTCACACTACAAGATCGCTAACATCTACAGACGAACAAATCTAGGAACAACTAGCCACCGATAAACTTAAAGAAATAAATTAACACCTAACATAATATTCTGAAAACATACACATTAAGCAGCAACGACTAGCACAGCTAACACAGTACCATTCGGAATACTATCACAAAAGCGACTGAGAGCAAGCCAACCCACGTGGTGATAGCGTCCTAAAATGTTGCAACTCTGTTATCGTTGCCATAGCAACAGGCCATTTTCGAACAGCGTTAGTCAACTTTTTCTCGCCGGTGGCGCTAAACGTCAGACTTCAACTCTCGTGGGCCCTACTGTAGTTTTATGTATGAACGACGCATCAAGTCGGCCGTGATTTATGTCAACAAGTTTATGTTGACATGGTCGTCTCACAGATGGTGTTGCATGCGTATACTGTATCGACGATGCAAGCACCTTCTAGATCTAGCGCCATCATTCGAGAAAATACCAGACTTCTCCAGTCACGACCGACTAGATCCCTCGCTCCGCTCCTAGAGCGACTTATCAAGTCGGCCGTGGTCAGACGAACAAACTGACGTATGTGTCAAATCATGGCCAGACTACATGGCCATGGTCAAATTCATACGCTGCGTATTGCTCGCTGGCGCCATCTCCTAGTGAAACCGAAAAAACTTATGCATATACCTGGTACTCATCCCGACAATGCATAGTGGAATACCTGCTGCAGACCAGTCACCATTATCATCCTCGGAAAAAGTTCAGTTTCCGCATGGGGCCTCAGGCCAGCTGAAAAAGGAGCGCACCATTCTACGGAAAACGTTTGGAGTTGTATTGTTGAGAGTGCTAATAATATGCTTATCCACTGCTGTGGGCTGTAGTTTATTTATTCAGCAAATTTCATTATCATCATCGTCATCGTATTATATGCATATTCCGTGTTTCTATCTTTTTACTATTGAGTAGGTTTAAAGATTCATATTTAGTGGATGTTTCTACACTAAGCTACAAACAATAGTCCTGATAAGCTGAGTAAGCTCTCTAAAAGCGATGCGTGTCCATTATTTTAAAAATGTCAACATTTGAGAGAATGTATGGTTCCAAGGGAAGAACTTCCCCCTGGACATTCTGAAAAGTGGATAACATGGAAGGCTCTCAATCGATTGCGCTCCAGTACCACAAGATGCAAGACCAACCTACAGAAATGGGGCCTTTCTGTGGAGACAGTTTACTGCAAGTGTGGTACTGATGCTGATGACGCTTGTTGTTTAAAGGGGCCTAACATCGAAGGTCATCGGCCCCAAAGTGTGGTATTAAGCAGACTAACGATCATCTTCTACTGTGTCCCTCTTCTCCAGCCATTTGTACCATTAAAGACCTAATGAGGGCAACTCCAACTGCGCTTGTCGTGGCCAATTTTTTGTCAACCAGTGTTTAAAATTTCTTCTGTTTAATTTGTCTCATTTACTTTGTACTTCTGACACGATGAATAATAATTATTATTAAACTGTTCATTACGCAGTACTTACAGTACAGAAAATATGTAACTAAAGCGCAATTGCACTACCAATTTTAAACTTCACAGCAGAATCACTGCGGACGGAACCGATGTTCATTGTAAGGCATTGATACTTGAGAATGGCTCATGCGCGGGAGTCATGTTTACCCTCCACACCTCGCTGGCCTGCATGCACACGAATTCTCGTCAGACGACCGTAGTAGCGGCGAAGATAGGAATTGTGCCGGCTGCCGAAACCTGTCGCACTCCTGGTGCAATGATAAATGAAATGAAATGATATTAGAGAGTGTTGCTAGAATGAAAGATGACAGGGAAAATCGGAGTACTCGGAGGAAAACCTGTCCCGCCTCCGCTTTGTCCAGCACAAATCTCGCATGGTGTGACCGGGATTTGAATCACGTAACCCAGAGGTGAGAGGCCGGCGCGCTGCCGCCAGAGCCACAGAGGATTCTATTTCATCTAGTATGAAAATAAGTTTATTCCGACATTTCCTGTGCGACAGTCGCATATAAAAAGAACTAAACCTGAAAATCGAGCAAGTGACTGCGTGGTTTGGGCCACGTAGCTGTCAGCTTGCATTTGGGAGATAGTGAGGTTCGAACCCCAATTTCGGCAGCCCATGGTTTCCCATTTACACACCCGGCAAATCCTGGAGCTGTACCTTAATTAACGCCACGACCGCTTCCTTCCCACTCCTACCCCTTTCCTAACCCAACGTCGTCATAAGATCTATCTGTGTCGGAGCGACGTAAAGCAAATTGTAACTAAACATGAAATTCCTGCACATCCTTGACTAGCACAGAGGAATGAGAACTAGATATTGAGAGCACTAGACGTATGCAGTCCCAATAACGGTACTAACTCCCCTTTATTGAGAACGCCACCCACGTTATAAAGAGGAAAAACATATAATAAAGCGCTCCTAGAAGGGACTTGTTACGATAATAGTCGTTATGTCACGTCTACTGTTTTACTGCTCTATTCATAATGGCAAGCACTACACAGCATAACAATTCGAGGGTTCAATGCACTCATCTCATACAGGTGCACACAGCTACTTACAACATCGCTACACTCCGATTCATCCGGGCGCTTTCCCCTTGCAGTACATAATATGACGGAAACTAATAATGTTGTAGCATGTATTGTTGAAGGGGCCGCCTAGCCGAGGCTGTAAAAGCTTTCACTCAGAGGGATATAGGAAGTCGAAAAGTATAGGAATGAGATTTCACTTCCCGCGAGGCACATGATGATGATTGTGGTGGTTATAGGAGTTAAATATTGTTATATAATTATATAAAATATATTGTATGTAGTATACTTGCACTTCAAAGGCCGTAGGTAATCATTAATTCCTGATCTCATTTGGTAGAGAAGGGTGAGAGTACTTTTGTGCTCGGAAACTCTATTATTGGCGTTTACTCGAAAACACATTCCTGGCACTTTCACCTTTTTCCATCTTTGGTCCTCAATTCTAAATAGATAGACTGGCTGGAAACAAATACTTTTCAAGAAAATTGAAAGCATTCAGGTTAATTTACTCAACTGACCAGTTATAGACATACCTATAAAAATAATCCATCCGGATGATGGTCAAAATTGCATGAAATATACAGAGTGAACCCGAAGTCCACCGACAAACTTTTGGAGGTTGTTCAGGGATACCTTCTGAGTACACAAGAACCTCGTTTATCCGGCCCTCATTAATCCGGATCTCCTGTTTATCCGAATCGAAAATAATCAAAAATATTTTTGCTTGTACAGTATTTCTTTTTCGGCGTCGACTCTTCTTGAATGTCTTTTCCGCCAAGGATAGTTAGGACAGGAATTGGAAGTAATTCGGCCACGGTCTATCAAAGGTACCCTCCCGGCGTTCGCCTGGAATTGAGAATGCGAAACCATGGAAAACCATTCTCAAGACGGTTGAGGCGGGATTCGAATACACGCTCTTCTGAATGCAACGCACTACTGATTCACTGATGGTGAATTCGAAAATGAAACCGGGAAACCGGCGCTCCATAAGAAGAAACAATGACTTATGGAGAGGGAACAATGTAGCTGGATAAACTGATGGCCTATATAGAATCCTTGACTGAAACCACACCGGCAGAATTGTTGTTAGTAAAAGGTCTTCGTGATCGTGCTGCGCGCAAACGCTATACAATTGTAAATCAGAAAAAAACTCACACATTACGTAGGTGGATCAAAAGGTTAGTTGCACTAACGCGCCGCAGCAGCGCGCTGTGTGTCGCAAACGTGGGCACAGCGGAGAAAGAGACAGACACTGCCACTGCCTCACTGCCCACACGTCTGTTAGGCAGGTCGCTGTGGTGTCTCGTCTAGTATTGTGTGAATAGCGGCCAAATGCAATGGCGCGTCAACTGGACGTTCACTCCAAATCCGATTCCTATGGACCAAAAGGAAAAGAATTGCACGGATATTCATCGTGAAATTAGTGCTGTGTATGGGGGCGGGCCATTTCCCGGCAAGGTATCGTAAAGTGGTGTCAGCAATACTCGAAGCCGGATGCACAGATACCACGGACAACCATCGCGAAAGCAGGCCCGCAACGCCCAGGATCCGTGCAAAGGTCAACGGTGTAAATGCGATCATTAGGCAGAACCGGCGCATTAAACTGAGAGAAATCGCGACGCAGCTGAACATGTCGTATGGCAGTGTGTTCGCCATTGTTCACGAAGACCTTGGATATCGTAAGCTGTGTCAAAGATGGGTCCTGCGTCTTCTCACCGATGAGCACAAGGGACAACGTTTCCAATCATCCCTGGTATTTTTGCAACGCTATGCCGCAGACGGCAACGGGTTTCTTCGGCGAATCATCACAGGCGACGAAACGTGGGTCCACCACTTCACCCCCGAAACGAAGCGAACATCAATGGAATGGGTGCACCCCTCATCACCACAACGAAAGAAGGCCAAGGTTCAACCTTCAGCCGGTAAGGTTATGGCGACAGTGTTCTTTGACATGGAGGGTTTGCTGCACGTGGAATTCATGCCGAAAGGAACGACGATCGACGCGGCGTCGTATTGTCAAACGTTGCACCGGCTGCGTAAAGCGATTAAAGAGAAGCGCCGGGGGAAATTGAGCGCCGGTGTGATTTTGTTGCACGATAACGCAACATCTCACAAGGCCCGCCAAACGAGAGAACTGCTGCAGCGTTTCAAGTGGGAGGTGTGGCAACATCCACCCTACAGTCCCGACCTAGTGCCATGTGACTTTCATCTGTTCGGTAAGCTCAAAACGGAGCTCGGTGGTCGACGTTTCTAGACCGATGAGGAGGTGAAGGCCGCTGTCTCCGAGTGGTTGCAGAACGCTGGAGGAAATTTCTATGCATCCGGCATCGACAAGTTGGTTGTGCGTTCGCAGAAATGTTTGGAGTCTCTTGGAAACTATGTGGAGCAGTGACGTTACAGTGTATGTCGTTATAGTCATATTGCTGTTGTATAGGTGGTGTAATAAATGGCCATAACTGGGAAGTCCAACTTATTTTCTGATCTGCCCTCGTATTTTAGTGCATAAAACAGAGTCGTAAATGTAAGAAAAGTGTTCTTACATTTTTTTGTACAATTTGAAAAAGGTATTACTGTACAACTTATGTTAAGAGATTATATAACATGTACTGTATTTGGTTTTTTTTTTAGTTTTCCGGATTATCCGGATTTCGTTAATCTGGATCAGTTCCGGTCCCACTTAATCCGGATAAATGAGGTTCTTGTGTATATTGGTATAAGAGACCCATGGTCTCCGGTGGCTCGTTACGGAGTAATTGCATTTCGTTCGGTTTGTTGCACCAGTTAGCTTTGTAACCATTTTGCACTGAACATAATACTAATAATGTTATTTGTTTTACGTCCGTCCTAAATACTAATTCTTGACAGACGCTGGGGTGTCGGAATTGTATCCCGCAGGAGTTCCTTAACGTATCGGAAGTCAACGACATGGAGTTGTTACCTTTAAAACACCCTTTAAAGGAATATTACAGGCTTTTTCACTGTTCTGAAGGTATGTTCACGTATGTTGGGTATTCAGCCCAAGGCTGGTTTGATCCTCCACAGCTCCACCAACAGCTGTCATAGATAGCTTAGGCTGCAATGAAGTGGTATACTAGGGAAATGAGGAGTGATGTAGTTTCCCGTTGCTTTCCTCACCGGACCAGAAGTTGCTATTACATACCAGTCTGCCAAGCCCACTGAAATGCATGCACCAACCGACCCTGGGAGCGATATTTTCACACCATTCATAACAGGGACTGACTGCATAAGGAACGGTATTACTAACATCGCTCATACCTCAGTCACTTTCATATCGTCAAAGCCAACAGTAAGACTCTAAGTAAGAAATTTACTCTAGCCCATACCAGAAGACATAGTGCACTGTAAACACTACATCTCGCCAGCATACCGACAAAAAATCTTTTTTTTTTTTTTGCTAGGGGCTTAACGTCGCACCGACACAGATAGGTCTTTTGGCGACGGTGGGATAGGAAAGGCCTAGGAGTTAGAAGGAAGCGGCCGTGGCCTTAATTAAGGTACAGCCCCAGCATTTGCCTGGTGTGAAAATGGGAAACCACGGAAAACCATCTTCAGGGCTGCCGATAGTGGGATTCGAACCTACTATCTCCCGGATGCAAGCTCACAGCCGCGCGCCTCTACGCGCACGGCCAACTCGCCCGGTGACAAAAAATCAAGGATGATCTTCGTGTTATTTAAGGAACGATGGCGCAATGGGATTGGTGGAGAAAATTGTTCTTTCCGAGAAATTGAGATGTTTTTGTTACTTACGGGTTCGATTCCCGGCAGGGTCGGGTATTTTAACTATCATTGGTTAATTTCGCTGGCACGGGGGCTGGTTGTATGGGTCGTCTTCATCATCATTTCATCCATCCTGACGCTCAGGTCGCCTACGGACGGCAAATCAAGAGACCTGCACCTGGCGAGCTGAACCTGTCCTCGGACACTCCCGGCACTAAAAGCCATACGCTATTTCATTTCACCTCTCCGCTGACAGCTTGGAACATACCACTTAGTCGAGCAGCTCGTCTTCTTTCTCCCAATTCTTCCCAGCCCAAACTTTACAACATTTTTGTAACGCTACTCTTTTGTCGGAAATCACCCTGAACAAATCGAGCTGCTTTTCTTTGGATTTTTACCAGTTCTTGAATCAAGTAATCCTGGTAAGGGTCCCGTACACTGGAACCATACTCTAGTTGGGGTCTTACCAGTGACTTATATGCCCTCTCCTTTACATGCTTACTACAACCCCTAAACACCCTCATAACCATGTGCAGAGATCTGTACCCTCTATTTACAATCCCATTTATGTGATTACCCCAATGAAGATCTTTCCTTATATTAACACCTAAGCACGGTACTTACAGTGATCCCCATAAAGTACTTTCACCCCATCAACGCATTAATTAAAACTGAGAGGATTTATCCTATTTGTGAAGCTCACAACCTGACTTTTAACCCCGTTTATCATCATACCATTGCCTGCTGTCGATCTCACAACATCATCGAGGTCATTTTGCAGTTGCTCACAATCTTGTAACTTATTTATTACTCTATACAGAATAATATCATTTGCAAAAAGCCTAATCTCTGATTCCACTTCTTTACTCATATTATTTATGTATATAAGAAAACATAATGGTCCAATAATACTGCCTTCAGGAATTCCCCTCTTAATTATTACAGGGTCAGACACAGCTTCGCCTACTCTAATTCTCTGAGATTTTTTTTTTAAATATAGCAACTCATTCAATCACTCTTTTGTCTAGTCCAATTGCACTCAGTTTTGCCAGCTTTTACTTCCTCACGTTGCTCACCCCGGGCTATGCACGCCTACCAAACACAGGCTCCACTGTTACCTGTTTTGATTTACAAGTAATGGTTCAAACTTACAGCTACATGAGGATTAGTGGGTGTTTGTATTTGTGTACTTTTGTATCAACACAGTGGGTATGTGAGCGAATCGTATCCATGAAATTTCATTATATTTTTTGTCACAAATGGAAGATAATAATTGGTTTTAAGCAAATTAAGAGTAAAATTAGCGGTAAATTAATAAATACGGTTATTACTAGAGAAATATATACATGCTCAGCTACATTATGACTATGAATTCTTCTACGTCACAGCGCTTCAGTACGGTATGTCATTTGTTCATGTAACACTTTTGTGTGTGAAGTTATAACTCATCGTTTAATATAATTATTGGTCCAGGATCACGCTATTTTTATTTCAACAGAAGTCATTTGTGTTATTTACGATATTCTTTTCACCTCCATTTTCTATCTGAACTGCCCGCGCTAGTCATGATGGACAAAGATATTGAGAATTCACACACACAGCACTTCCATTCATAGGTGCTAGGCAGGACCTCAGGAAGGTAACAAAAGACGGCACGATGAAGCGGAATGCCACAGAAGAGAGTCGTGTCTACAGCGAAATAGTCGCCGTAATTACGTACATATATTTCTCTAGTAATAATGGTATTTATTCATTTACCGCTAATTTCACTGTTGCTTTGTGCGAAAGCAATATTATTCTCCATTTAGGACAAAAATCACAATGAAATGTCATGGATACGATTCGTTCACATAACCCAACATGGTTACTTGAAGCCTATTTTCTTTTGTTTAAGTCTATAACTAGGCCTATGATAAGTTTGATACAGAAGCGATATGTTAGCGGCATATTACTCGGCATTATTCTGCTTCATAATTGAGGACCAAAGACGGAAAAGGGTGAAAGTGCCGAAATATGAAAAAATGTGTTTTTTTTTAAATAAGGCGATGTATTAGCCATGCAACATATGGTGGTAACTTGTGCATGTACAGTACCTGAGATAATTAGTTTAGTTGGTAGGAAGTCCAACAGGTAGAGCTCAGCTGAGTTTGGTGGGGAAGGTTGAATGTGCCAGCGTCTCGCGCTACTGTTCTTCTGTCCTGCCCATTGTTTCAGTGTACCATCACTCATGTATTTCCTAATTGCTGAGCCACTTAATTAAAGGAATGAAATTTACAGAAGCTAAATATTGTTATGTAATTATATAAAATGTAGTAGCATATTTGCACTTCAAAGGCCGTAGGTAATCATTAATTCCTGGTCTCCTTTGGTAGAGAATGATGAAAATGCCATTGTGCTCGGGAACTCTATTATTGGCGTTTACTCGAAAACATGTTCCTGGCACTTTCACCATTTTCCTTGGTCCTCAATTGTTCGTAGGAGAGTTGAGCATATTAAGCCCTTAAAAACAATACCTTTTATTTTATACGTCGTTGTTTATGGACAGCCTTTGAAGTACAGTAATTATGTACTTTCCTGGTACACGGTGATTACAAAGCATATGTTTCGCATATTTTATACAAACGCCGTGTTGAAAACATTTAATTATGTATGTCCTTATATGAAAAGAAAATGCATTAGTTGTAAGGAGTAGCGTGGTTATGAACGTGTACTGTAAAGTATAACCTTCCTGACTTGCGCTGTCTGGTAACGTCCTGGGCTAGCGCTCGTAACAGTTGTTTCTCGTACACGCAGTCCTGTCAGTCAGCTCGTGACAGTGACATACCTGACTGAAATTGTAGGTCTGCTTCTCCTACTGAGGCAAGCTGGTTGAACGGCTGACGGTTGACGAAATGATTAATGGCTGGACGAGATGACTAGCAGACAAAAGTACTGCTAGAGTTGTTGTGGGTCACATTCTGTCTTCGGACATAATAGGGTTCGTACATCCACTTATTAGAACAGTTGTCTTCCGCTAAGGTCTGAGTTTGGTCTGAATTCATTCAACTCCCGGATCTCCTTCGAGACTAGTTATGGCTAGTCCACACCAAAATTAATAAACATCGGGGGGCGAGTTGGCCGTGCGCGTAGAGGCATGACATTAGACTGCAATTCTAAAGGAGTAGGAATCACTATTAAGGCTTAAAAATTTTCTGTCTTTATTTATAGCTTTGAAGGCTATTAGTTTCATTAACTTAAAGCCTTAAAGCATAAAATAGATGACGGATCTAAAAGGTATAATGTTGAAATACCAGTAAGTGTAAGTGCAATTGGGGAAAATGTATGAATAGAGGAACCAATTAAAGTTAACTTTAGCTCAGTATAGGAGAACAGGAATGCGAGAAAGGTTAATCGGAGGTAATAAAATAATGTTACGAGAGTTATAACTACTATGATGGTTACAATAAATTGATAGTTTAAATCAGTTAAGGCTTGAATAATTATCCGTTTTGGTAAGAATCCTAGAAAAGGAGGTAATCCACCAAGAGATAACAGAAGAAGGAATGAGCAATGGAAATAATTCATGTTTGTACAATGATAATAAGGGTTATAGCGAGAGGATGATTGACTTGGATAAAAATCAAACTATTTAAATTTGGTCTAATAATTAAAAACATTATTGATAAAACAAACATTAATACGAAAATAATAAATCGATTAATAGTTAAATCGTCATGTATATATTCATCACTATAAAAAATTCAATTCTACCTTAAACATTTACCTTTAAACTTATAAAACCTACTAACTTCTATACCTTTCCTATCCCATTGTCGCCATAAGACCTATCTGTGTCGGTGCGACGTAAAGCCCGTAGCAAAAAAAAAATTAATAAACAATGTTAACCAAACAATGTTAATAAAAACATTTCTCAACGTTGTTAATAAAATTTTGTTAACAAACTTCTTCAACATTATGTCCACACCAGAAAGGCTGTTTGAGAAGTTACGGTGCATGGGGTCAGGAAGAAGAAAATATACGCAACGTGTGGCAAAGAAAAATATTGGAAAGGCGTTCGGAATTACTGTAAGTTTGGACAGAACACTTATATCAGAACTTTTAATTCATGATGCAGCAGGCTTTCAATTTTTTTTTTTTTTTTTTTTTTTTTTTTTTTTTTTTTTTTTTTTTTGAGAATACCCCCACATGACTTTCAGTTCTTATTGACAGTAATTGGGCCTGAAATTGCAAGAAATGATACAGATTATTGGAAAGGCGTCTCCACTAATGCTAGGCTATTTTTTATAGGTATAACTGTAAGATACCAAGATTCCCAGCAACTGGTGACTCGGACATTTCACTTCTATATTTGTCTAAGAGTAGCAAAACAAGCAATTTCAGTTATTGTGTCTGAGGTGTTTGAAGCTTTGTACAACAATCTCAAGGAATTTGTAAAGGTACGAAATAAAGAAAATCTTCATTTAATCTTGTAAGGACAGTATTATTTTGATGATATACTAGTAATTATGGAAGGTTAGATTACTCAGCGAGAATCGAAGTTGGAAATGAAACTACATTAGTACACAGCTAAAAGCATATCACATAGAATTAAAAATACTGTACAGTATATTAGAACTTTCGCTTGCGATTTGATAGTCAATTTTTAGAAGAAATAAGAAAGCATCGTATTCCGCGCTATGACTTTGTGGGCTCTAATTGCGTCCTTGTGCATGTGTAAACCGAAATGTTAACGAAAATATGAAAAGTTAATGAAAAGTTTTATTTTCATTTTTCATTTTCGACACGCTCGAAAAGTTAACGAACTCGCTACTTTATTTATTAACAGTCAAAAATATTCATGAACAGTGTTGGTTAACAGCGATTATTAACAAAGTTAACGAAAATATCTTGGAGTGGACTACCGGAACATCAATATATAACGTGTGGACACACTTTTATAGGGACTGCAACTAGAGAACTCAGTTTCATGTAACCAGGTCCGGGCGGAGGGACGGATCAGGGCCCATTGCGCCAGCTTGGGGGTAACAAAATAATGAAAACTAACATTCGTAACGCGTATTTATTATATCATATTATACTTTCCGACAAAAGACTAGTGTTATGAAAAGTTGCACACTTTGGGCTGGGAGCAAGGACACGAGCTGCTCGACTAAGCGGTATCTTCCGAACTGCCAGTGCAGAGATGGGTTGGTATGTCTTAGTAGACGAATAAGCTTGAACTGAGTTTTTAAAATTAGGAAAGATCAGAATATGAAGAGAAGTTAGGGACTGGAGTAAGTTACCAAGGGAGGTATTTGATATATTTCCAAGTTATTTGAAATCATGTAAGAAAAGACTTGGTAAACAAGTGACAGTGTACCTGCCACCAGGCGATGACTGATGTTTCAATTCCCCTAACGAGAGAGAAACAATTTTATTTAGATTATTTATACAAATAAAGCGAAGCTGCTCCATGCACGAGTTGAACCCGTCATATTCTTTGTTTTGTGCTCTTGGTCTGCTTGCCATTTGTGAATTTTAGATATAAAGATCTCCGTATTTCTTTATTTGTTGTTGTAATTATTATTATTATTATTATTATTATTATTATTATTATTATTATTATTATTATTATTATTATTATTATTATTATTATTATTATTTTCGATTCGCTTTACGTCGCACCGACACAGATAGGTCTTGTGGTGACGATGAAAGTAGACGTACATTTGGTTCCTTGGGCTGAAGGTAAGCGTTATGGCCTTTGGTTCTGAGGGCAATGGGTTCGATTCCCGGCCGGGCTGGTTAACTCCTCAAGCTCGGGGACTGCGTATTTGCGTTTGTCTTAATATACGTCACTTCATCTAAACACAACGTACCACTACCAACCAGCACAGAACCCACAATGGTGAATATATCCCTCGACATATAGTACGTTTACATGCAAGATTCAGATCGATCTGAGTACACTTCCCGTATTGAAAACGCCATGTAAATGGGGACACAGTTCGGATTGAGTCTCAAGGTCGATACGGTAAAATCTTGGATCGTATCGTACTCGGTTCGAATTGAGTTCCATGTAAACGTGGATCGTACTGAGATCGTATTGAAAACAACTGCGCAGGCACTCCATGTTTGTTCTGACGAAATCATCAACAAAGTTCTGTCGAAATAACAAATATAATAAGCCGGTAAATATATTTAGGTACCTGTATAAATGATCAGCAACTGCAGTCATATTATAAGACGGTCAGCCCTTGCGATTAACAAAATCACGATAACCTTCTGTTGGGGGTAAAATTGGAATGTGCGTTCTATCTATTGCACCAATTAGGCCTACATTTGGAATACCACACATACTTTCAAAACTGAAAGTTATCTCCTGGGCTTCTGCCGCATTTGGCGTTTTTAAATTCTAAGAGGTGATATCGATTTTACTACAATTCTGCATCGTTCGTATACGTCGATGTTGCCTGGCGGATTCAATACGATACTCAAATAGCCTACTACCGTACATGTAAACGGGGATCGTATTCAATATGGTGAGTGTACTCAAATCGATCTCAATCCCCATGTAAACGTACTGATAGGGTTGGCGTCAGGAATGGCATCCGGCCATACAACTCTGCGAAATCCACACTAAGTGCCGACATGAGAAAAATGAGAAAATAGGTCACGAAAAAGAAGAGGAATTCGTACGAGTTCTAATCAACTTTCGCAACATAACCCGTTTACGAGGAGAACTTGTAGAAGAAGATATTCTTTGAAACAACAATGAAAATATCAGTCCATGAAACCAATAACCGCCAGTGGTGCAATTCATTATCACCTGGCTTATTTCGAGCAGTTTTAGTAGCAAGGCCTGGACCAAATTGACTACCAACATCCACTGAGGACATGGCACTTTCTGAAGAAGAAGAAGAAGAAGAAGAAGAAGAAGAAGGAATAGGGCTATCAATAATTGCCATACAAAGGAGCTCAAATTCTGCGTTCATAATTATGTTACGAACTTCCGAGCTGCAATTGTAGAGTGTACCTTTCCCTGACGTCACCTCTGCCAAGGATAGAGGCGTGGATTTATGGCATCAGATGACGTAATGCTGAAGCATTATTTCAGGTGCTATCGGAATTTGACCTAACTGCAAGCATAGGCTAAGAAATAGGCTACGTCTCTTCAGCACGTGGCGCGCTGTCACCAATGCTTACTGCATCTACTTTCTCATGAACATAGGGGCTGATTTTCTGGAATATAAATAAGGCAGGAAGCTGATAGAAAAGACTGAAGACAAAAATGTATATTTTAGAAATATCTGTACACGAAGGTCTATGCATTGAGAACACATTCCCTGAAATTAAAATATTAATTGGTTAATTAATCTAAAATATGAGTTATCGAAGGAGCCAATGATAATGATAACGATAATCGTTTAAAAGGACCTGACATCTAGGTCATCGGCCCCAGGACCCAATGAGGAAGATTGTTTTCCGTGGTTTCCTATTTTCACACGAGGCAAATGTTGGGGCTGTACCTTAATTAAAGTCGTCGCCATAAGAACTATCTGTGTCGGTGCGACGTAAAGCAAATTGTAATTTAAAAAATTCAAAAACGAGGTGAGCTGCATGTAAAATTTTAACCACTAACCAGCCCTCCAGCGTTTCTTAAATCTCTGGCAGTTCCGAGAATCGAACTCGGGCCCCCGAGGACGGCATCTAACAACACTAACGGTTACGCTATGCAGTCGAATAATAATAATAATAATAATAATAATAATAATAATAATAATAATAATGGCCAAATTGGCGAGTTCGATTCCACCTCAGTCAACTGGTATTTGAGAATGCTCAAATACGCCGGTCTTGTGTATATTTACCGGTACGTCAAAGAACTCCTGCGAGAAAAAATACCGGCACATTCCGGCATAGATTATTATTATTATTATTATTATTATTATTATTATTATTATTATTATTATTATTATTATTATTATTATTATTATTATTATTATTATTATTATTATTATTATTATTATTATTATTCAATGGCTGTCATCTTTGAGATCAAATAAAAATCCCACCCCACCAACACCAGGAATCAAACTACGTCGCCGGGATAACAATCAAGGAGCTAAGCCGCTACACCACCCTGTTCCACAATAATAACAATAATATTTTGTGCCTATATCGTCGCTGGGCAAAGGAAATATCGTAACTCCTTCGGAATAAAATTTCCACAAGAAGTCCAAAACTGAGCGGTCAGCGCAATTATTCGATCATTGGAGTCTTTTGTTCCCTCCTCAGGCAGCGCGGCAAGCCTTCAGAAGACAGATGGAGAAACGCGATTTTCTCGTGAGTGGAATTACGATATACATAATACCAGTGTAATTATTACTGCAGCAATTACTATTGTTCTATATGCACTACGTCGACGGCCGTAGCCATGTAGAAACACCGGATCACGTAAGATCTCCGCAGTTAAGCAACGTTGGGCGTGGTCAAGATTTGGATGGGTTGCCACGCGCTGTTTTTTTTTTTAGGTGGGGGGGGGGCGGGGTAAGGGAATGGAGGAGTGGAAAGGATCTGGCCACCCTACCGTACCGTACGTAAACTCCCGCTCAGGCACACCTCTGCGGATGTTCGGACCTGCTTTCGGGCAGAATACACCCTTACCTTACTTATATACACTGCTACTGAAAAAAATTGAAGTGAATGAGTGGATTTCGAAACAAAAATTAAAGGGAGTCCGCCTCTGTGGTATAGTGCTTAGTGTGATTAGCTGCCACCGCTGGAGGCCCGGGTTTGATTCCCGGCTCTGCCACGAAATTTGAAAAGTAGTAGGCCTAGTCTGCCTCGGGAGGTCAACTGAGTAGAGGTGGGTTCAATTCCCACCTCAGCCATCCTGGAAGTGGTTTTCCGTGGTTTCCCACTTCTCCTCCGGGCAAATGCCGGGATGGTACCTAACTTAAGGCCACGACCGCTTCCTTCCCTCTTCCTTGTCTATCCCTTCCAATCTTCCCATCCCCCCATAAGGCCCCTGTTCAGCATAGCAGGTGCGGCCGCCTGGGCGAGGTACTGGTCGTTCTCCCCAGCTGTATCCTCCGACCCAATGTCTCACGCTCCAGGATACTGCCCTTGAGGCAGTAGAGGTGGGATCCCTCGCTGAGTCCGAGGGAAAAACCAACCCTGGAGAGTAAACAGATTAAGAAGTAGAAATTAAAGAGAGTGGGAAAGCTATTTGTCCGCCTCAGTGGTATAGTAGTTAGTGTGATTAGCTGTCACTCCCAGAGGCTCGGGTTCGATTCCCAGCTCTGCCACGAAATTTGAAAAGTTGTACGAGGGCCTCGGGAGGTCAACTGAGTACAGGTGGGTTCGATTCCTACCTCAGTCATCCTCGAAGTGATTTTCCGTGGTATCCCACTTCTCCTCCAGGCAAATGCCGGGATGGTACCTAACTTAAGGCCACGGCCGCTTCCTTCCTTCTTCCTTGTCTATCCCTTCCAATCTTCTCATCCTCCCGCAAGACCCCTGTTCAATATAGCAGGTGAGGACGCCTGGGCGAGGAACTGGTCAACCTCCCCAGCAGTATCCCTTGACCCAGAGTCTGAAGCTCCAGGACACTCCCCTTGAGGCGGTAGAGGTGGGATCTCTCGCTTGTTCGAGGGAAAAACCGATCCCGGAGGGTAAACAGAAGAAGAATTAGAAGAGGGAAAGCTATTTTTAATGACTTTTTCCAAATATTGTGTCGTTAAAGTATTTAGACTGTAATCACAGCAATAGAACCAGCTTTTGGGTGGTTAGGCCGTGTGCATTATGCAGAGTTTCGTCCAGACGTGCCATTTGGACTCATCAGCTGGAATGGCACGCCCCTCCAGGACTCTGCTTAGCAGTGGCAGACCAAACTGTGTGGTCCCGCCGTGTTAGCAAATCAAGTTTGCTAACCTGCTAAAGGAGAAATGATTTCTCCATTTAAAAAATGCTCCCCCATTGGAGATACAACATCATTTTTTAAACGGAGAAATCATTTCTCCTTTAGCAGGTTAGCAAACTTGATTTGCTAACACGGCGGGACCACACAGTTTGGTCTGCCACTGCTAAGCAGAGTCCTGGAGGGGCGTGCCATTCCAGCTGATGAGTCCAAATGGCACGTCTGGACGAAACTCTGCATAATGCACACGGCCTAACCACCCAAAAGCTGGTTCTATTGCTGTGATTATAAGATTTGCGACCGTGAAAGCCTTTTTTTGATATTTAGACTGTGCTGAATGAAATGATGTATAATTTATTTTTAAAAAATGTTTTAGAATATTATTGCACAAGTGAGAATTTTTATAACTTCGGGCATGCTTCTCTTTGAAGTTTTCTATTTCTGTAACCGTTTGATCTAGATGGCTGTGGTTTTCACCAGTCTTTTCCAGAATTATGTGTGAAGAAGTTGCCGGCACTGTCATAACAAACACCCAGGTAATATTGTCTATGAACAAGATTGTTTTTAGGTGCTGACATGGGTAAGTGTGTGAGTGAATATTGTCTTCCTTTGAACTCGGTTTCTGAAAATTGACTTTTTTTTTTATGTCTGACCCATTACCTCATAAAGTATGCAAGCTAAGGAGATTTTTTCAGAGAGTTATTTTATGCCTTAATGCAACTACTGACGTAGAAAAAAGCATTTCCTTTAATTGGTTTCTAATTTAGAGCAATTTGAATGACTTGTTGGTAACATATGGAACATTAAAAAGTGAAGAAATGTACAGCTGTTCACTCAATCCACGTCATTCTAGTTCAGTACCAAGGGGAAGGTTGTAATTATCGGTAGTATAAATTTCAAAACTTTAACCTTAAGAGTTCCTGCGATATTGGAATAGCTTTTCTGTCAAATTAGCAAGATAGGGCTTTCCCACTGCCCTTAAAAAGAGCAATGCAGCATGAGCAAGCATTTCTACATACCAAGTCAGTGGGAGGTACAAACTGACACACAGGCCTATTTTAGAATGAATAGTTCGGAAAGGGGAATCTGTGTATTAGTACACAAAAACACTACATCAAAACACGATTTTATTGAAAATGAACAGGCTCAACTCTTTTTTGAACTTTTAACTGTTCGCGCTCCTAGTCTTCACATTACAGGAGACGAAAGTTAATATCTGGGGACACTTGGATATAAAATAAACTGTATGTGGCTTGCCCACAAATTGCCACGCAAATAGAATCACTAATCATTCCATGGTTTCCATGTTTGGGCACCAGCGTTAAAGTGTATAGCAAAATTTATATTTACTAGCATAGAGACATATACTTAACTCACAGGGGTAGGATTTTAAATAATTAACCATTAAGTATCGCTTGAGAAAGAAAATTAACCCAATATAAAATAAAATGAATTTATTATATAAAAATGAGATGAATCGGAAAAGTTCCTTAAAGCTTGGAGGGATTTTAGAATTTACGTTACTGAAATTAACTGTTGCTTGCTTTATCTAATTGAGTCTTACCAATTGCAGCTTCCGTTGAGGTCATCTATATTCAGTGGTTACTCGTTCCCCTCTTCTCGTTGTAGAATTGGCTCCATGGGCATCTTTCCTTCCTTCCTTCCTTCCTTCCTTCCTTCCTTCCTTCCTTCTGTGATACGGTTTGGGCTATCTGGACTAGCACTCCCTAACTGCCTAGTCTTTAAATTAGGCATTGGCCCTATACTTGTGAAAATTGATCACCGTTGATCGTAGGAGGAGAAAATTCAGAGATATGAATTTTTCCATGTTATCAGAAATCTCAATCCAACGTAGCTATTCTACTGATACAATACAGACTTGTATCAAATTCCGTGGACTTGGACTAAACATAGTTCTTCGTCCAGAATAATTACTGAATATCTCACAAGCCGTAAGCTTGTTTCGTCTCACCCTGATCCGACAACATCACAGCAGCTAAGTACTGTGTCGAAGCAACAACACACTGTACGAAAATAACTATGTCTCGAAGCGACCACTCACTGTCTCAAAAATAATAAAGTAGTTGTGGTTCTGGTAGTGACGTGTCGAGGGTCGCTCCGCGCTAGATAATATATCCCCGGGCTCTCCCCACTCTTGGTAGCTGCTCAATACCAGATCTCAATACAACGAAGCATCTGATTCGTAGATCGCATTATCATCTCGCTCTCTTCATTCTTCACAAGTCACCAGTAAGCGTGGCGATGATGTAGATGCCTGGCTTGTTAGCCTCGCGCACGGGTCACTGTATACTACCTTTGCTCATGAGTTAAACCCGTGAGTCATCCAACTTCCCCGCTTCAAGAATACTTTTCCATGTACACAAGTATGAGATGAAATGACACCAACTCTGCCTCAACATTGACCATATATACAGTACATAATGAATTCCTATCCTACATAATATAATAATTTAAATAATAAATGATGTTCTAATATAACAATATGATTCCAAAAGCCTTATTTACACATGATTGAAGTTAAATTAATATCTCATTATGAATAAGTTCCGATGGCGGATAAACTTGATATCGAGTGATATCGCGTAAAAGGATTGTACGATAATTTAATATGGCTGGAGAAGCCTGGACGGTTACAAACTTCTTGCTGAAAATAGAATCTACGATAAATTTGGGCAACTACTGGGATGACCCCACGCACCCCTAGTGGTTCGCGTACCACATTTTGAATACCACTGCTCTATACAACTCTAATCAGAGAGAAAAATGGGAGGGATGCGACACTTCGAAAAATGAATAAATCAGCCAAAAAATACAAGGGCCACGAAGGGCGGTGGAATTGAAAGACTCCCTCGACCTTGAATGAATATCGTTGGAGTCGGAAAAGAACAAGAGTTGACCAAGGTTGGTTAGATGGGATAGATGAAAGCGAGGAGCCTGACAAGTAAGTGGAAGTAATGCCATGGCTCAGCTAAGGGCCCCGCGGTCGACAACCCACGCTCCAAAGTTGAGAGCCCCTGGGACCCTTTTTCGTCGCCTCTTACGGCAGGCAAAGGATACCGCGAGTGTTGTTCTACCCCCCCCCCCCCAACAAGGGGAAAAGATTTCCCGGGCTGAGCGGAGTGGCTGGGTAGCGGTCAGGTTTGTAGCACCATAGAGTTTGGTTTGTTTGTGTACTTGTAAAAGGCTCTCTTTCGATTTGGTAGACGCGACCGTCCAGTTGTAACTAAGATTCACCGTGTCAAACTCAGTGTTGCCAATCTTGTGTACATGTCCTTAAGCATAGGGACTTTTGGCTCTTAATCTTATGATGACATAGGAACGTAGGGAATGCTTTCTGAAGGAACTTCGAAACATGAGGCCAGAAGTAACGTAACAGAAAGCGAATACGAATTCACTGCCCGGTGTTTTTGTGTAGATAAGTTAATGGGAATGTTCTCATTATGTGCGGAACTGCGTGCCAGGTGAATTCCCTAGTTGTTGTTTTTCTTCATGCTGCCATTTGCGTCATGCAGTGAACCTATTCATTCAGTTAGCCGTATGATTACTTACGTAGAACGTCGTGCAGTTCCCCGTTTACATTTATGATTTTTAAATAGGCTGTATCACCTGTACGGCAATGGAAATTTAGTGTCTTTAAGTATGATTTTAACACCGAAGAGGAAAATGGATTTACCAGAAGATAGGTGAGAGAGTAGAAGTAAAGAAAACTAAGAACCTACGCGGAAATAAATATCTAGTGAATCGTGGCAAGAAGAAGAAGAATGTCAAGAACGTAATTTTTACGTCGCACCGACACAGATAGGTCTTATGGTGACGATGTGATAGGAAAGGGCTAGGAGTTGGAAGGAAGCGACTGTGACCGTAATTAAGATACAGCCCCAAAATTTACCTGGTGTGAAAATAGGAAACCACCGAAAACCATATTCAGGGCTGTCGACCGGGGAGTTCGAACCCACTGTCTCCCGAATGCAAGCTGACACTACGCGCCGCTAATTGCACGGCTAACTCGCTCGTTGCGTATAATTACATTTATTTAAAGAATTGCTGCATAGGTCCATGTTTACTAAGAGGATTTTAGCTTAATAGACATGGAAGTGTATTGGGTTTTATTCCATTATTATTATTATTATTATTATTATTATTATTATTATTATTATTATTATTATTATTATTATTATTATTATTATATACTTGGATATCTAGTATTAATAATGAAAGGTATCAAATAGACTATAGTATGATACAGCAAAGATATAGGAATGGCTTAAAAAATGCAAAATGTTATCCAGGAGCAGACATATGTTCTGATCACAACCTAGTTGTTGCAGAACTGTGCATTAAATTTAAAAAAAAGGTTGGGATAAGTACGAGCAACAAAGTGATATGCCTGGAACATTTGAACGAAAACAAAAATGTAGTAGAGTTGGAAGAAAGACTTGTTGAAAGATTACAAACTGAGAATGAGGCTAACTGTGTTAATGAAAAATGGGAGAGATTTAGAAACAATCTTAAAGAGACAGCAAAAGAAGTTCTGGGAACAAAACGGAGGAGAAAAATAAGAAAGGAATGGGTAACTGAAGAAATGTTGGACAAAATGGAAGAAAGGAGAAAATAGAAAAACGTAAACACTCAAGAAGGAAGAAAGATGTATAGGAAATTAAATAATGAATTAAGAAGGGAGACTGAACATGCTAAAGAAAAGTGAATCAGAGAAACCTGTAGCAAAATAGAACGTTTGGAAAGTGAAGGCAAATATGATATGATGTACAAAGAAGCTATGGAATTAACATTCAAGGATAAAAGGAATGGAAGTGGAATGACTGAGATTAAAACTTTGTATGGACAGTTAGTAAGTGAGCCTGAAAGAGTTAAGGAACGATGGAAAGAGTACATAGAATGGTTATATGATTGGAACAGCAGACCAGACGAGAGAAGTATAAATTTGGAGAAGGAAAATGAAATAAATGAAGATAAGATTGGCTTCAGTATATTAGAAAAGGAAATAGAGGCAACTATTAGGGAAAATACCAGTTGAACTACTCAAAGTACTGCAGGGGAAAGGAAAGGATATATTTGTAAAACTTTGTCAAGAAACATACTTAAAAGGGAAATGGCCAAAAGATTTTCTGGAAAATATAATAATACCAATAGAAAAAAGGAAAAATAGTAAGAAATGTGAAGAACACAGGACACTAAGTTTAATTTCTCATGCAGCTAAAATACTATTAAGAGCAATAAACAGAAGGATTTACAGACGAATGGAGAATTATATTGGTGAACAATATGGATTTAGGCATGGAGTAGGCACAAGGGATGCCATTGGTTTACTGAAAGTCATATGAGAAAGGTACATAGAGAAGAATAGGAAAGTATACACAGTCTTCGTAGACTTAGAGAAGGCATTTGACAAAGTGAGGCGGGATAAGCTCTTGGAGATAAAAACACATGGAGTGGAATAGAGAGAGAGAGAAGACTGATCAAGGAATTATATTACAACCAAACAGCAAGAGTGAGAATAAGAGGAGAATTAACAGAAGAAATCAGACTGGGAAGAGGTGTTAGACAGGGTTGCTGCTTATCACCAACTTTGTTTAATATTTACTTGGAGGAAATTATTTGTGAATGCTTGGATGGTAAAAGAGGTGTCAATGTTGGGGGTAAGAGAATTGAATGTATAAGATTTGATGATGATATGGCAGTGATAGCTGAAAATGTTAAGGACCTCTGCAAAATGCTGAGAGAATTAAACAAAAAGTGTGAAGAGTATGGAATGAGCATAAACAAAAAGAAAACCAAATTCATGATTCTTGGAGGTAAAGGTGAAAAAGCGACAATCAAAATAGAGGGGAGAAATTATTGAACAGGTGAATAAGTTTAAGTATCTTGGAAGTATTGTGACTGAAGACCTTCACTCAATAACAGACATAAAAGCTCGAATTGCCTTAGCCAAGGAAAGCTTCAACAAGAAGAAAAAACTGTTTTGTGGCCCGCTAGAGAAAGATCTGAGGAAGAAGCTTGCAAGGTGTTACATATGGAGTATAGCTCTATATGGCGCTGAAACATTAAGGAAGGAAGAACAGAGAAGAATAGAGGCATTTAAGATGTGGATCTGGCGAAGAATTGAAGGTGTAAAGTGGGAAGATAAAATATCAAATGAGGAAGTTCTGAAGAGAGTGGGAGAAGTAAGGAGCATGCTGACCGTAATCCAAAATAGGAAGAAAAACTGGATAGGGCATAATCTAAGACACAACACCTTACTACGAGTAGCAATTGAAGGGATGATAAAAGGAAAACGAGGAAGAGGAAGGAGACGATATCAGCTATTATACTCCGTACGGCTCTACTTCTAAATTGACGTTTTAGCAGATTTTGGCTCTGTCTGGTGGTTATGCGCTGAAGCATAGACATCCAACCAATCCCAAGCTGCCATTCATATCGATTTATATCGAGGTTGCGTAGCGAAGTGCGTGCTGTAAACATGGTTGGCATTGAACAGTACCGGGCCGCTATTGGGAAATGGCAGGCAAGGCAGAAGAAGGAGGTCAGGAATGGATTGGTGACGGACGGATTGAAAATGAGTGAAGCGGTGCTGGTGGTGACAGTGATAGCAGTGTTACTGGTTATTGGGGGGGTGGAAGTGAACCCAGGCCCAAATACCAGTGGAAAATTTAGCGCAGAGGATTTGGCCGCACTCAGGGTGGTTGTAAGTGAAGTGATGCAGGAAAAGTGTCAATGGGATAAGGTGCAGGAAATAAAGGACATGATGGAGGAGCAGAGAAGGGAGATAGGGAACATGAAGAAATGGCTTGAAACGAAGACAGAGGAATCGAGCAGGAGAGTGGTCAATAACGAGAAAGAAATCGAGTTATTGAGAGGGGAAGTGAAGCATCTGAAAGACGAGGTGATGAAGATGAAGAAAGAAGCGGAGGGGTACAGGCAGGAGAGATTGAAAAAAGCCATATTTTTATATGGAATTGAGGAAGGGGCGAGAGAGAGCAAGATTGAGCTGATATTTAAGGTGGTGGAAGCTATACGTGATGTTATGAAGGTAAACTTTAGTGAGGTAGACATTGATGATGTAGAGAGAGTTGGTAGAATCAAAGGTCGGAGGCCAATTAGGGTTACATTGTTCTCAACCCTAATGGCAGATTCTGTGTTAAGAAACAGCAAGAATTTACAAGGGCGGAAAATAGGGGTGAAAGGAGACATGGGAAGAGAAGGAAGTGAAAACGCGAAGATCTTGAATAGGCACCTTTGGAGAGCGAGGAACCAGGGGCTAAAGGCCCGAATAAGAGGTCTGAGGTTGGAGGTGACGAACGGGCGATGGGTCAGAGTTCATTCAGTTTCTAAGCTAAAGGAAATGGACGAAAACGAGAGGGTTGAGAGTGGTGAGAGGTCAAGGCAAGATGGGAAGAAGAAAGAAGAAAAGAAGAGGAGGAGGGACGTGGCAGGAGAGCAAGGCATCTCGGAAGAGAATGGGCAGTGCAGCCGGGAGACAGAAGACCAAGATAGTGAAGTGGACGGTGAGAGTGGACCGCAAGAAACTGGGAGAGGAGAGTGTAGTGGTGCAGTGAGTAAGAAAGGACAAAGGGAGATGGATTCAGAAGTCCAAAATAGTGAGGGGGAGAGTGGGGGTGAGCAGCAAGAAGAGGTGAGTGCAGGGTGCAGTGGTGTAGTGAAAAAGAAAGGTCAAGAGGAGACAGATCGACAAGAAGGTAAAAAACTTATGAGTAAAGTCAGGAGTAAGAGCTTAAAAGACATATGGGGAAAAGTACGTAAAGGGATGGAGGATACAGAGGGAGAGAGGTCGATAAATACTAGAAGTAAGAATAGAGCGGGAGACCTAGAAGGGAGGGAGGGAAAGTTATAACAATTTTGGAAGATAGGATGTGTGAATATTGAAGGAGTAAGGAGCAAATTAGGAAACAAGAAAGTTAGGGAAGTAATTGAAAGTTTCGATGTTGTGGCACTCTTAGAGACGTGGTTGGAAACAGGGAGGGAGATTACATGGAAGGGGTTTGAGATAAAATATAAATATAGAAGAAAAGAGAGGAATAAGGGACGAGCACCAGGAGGGATGATAGTTCTAATTAGGGAAGAAATTAGTGAAAGAGTAGAGGATATAGAGACCGATATGATGGAAACCATATGGCTGAGATTGAATTTGGGAGAGAGAGAGGGACGGAGGAAGAAAATAAATCTAGCTTTTGTTTACTGTCATCCTAGTAATTCAGAATATGCAAATAAATATTTTTTTGAAGAGTTATTGGTGGATATTGGTAGGATAAGGGGAATGTATCCAGGGGAGGAGGATATGTTGTTATTTGGGGATTGGAACGCGAGAATAGGAGAACAGAGCCCAATTTATAGTAGGGAGGATGGAATGTGTTTGTTAGAAAGCAGAAGGAGTGAGGACAAAATTACAAATAGTTATGGAGAGAAGCTCCTAGAGATGTGTGCTGTGGGAAACTTGTATATTCTGAATGGGTGGATAGAGGGTGACAGGACGGGGAAATTGACATATGTTACGGAGAAAGGGGGTAGTGTGATAGATATGGTTCTGAGCTCGGAAGGGATGATTGAGGAAGTTGTAAGTATGGAAATAGGAGATTGGATTGAGTCACACCATTTCCCGGTGAGGGTTATGCTGAAAAGAGAGGTAGAGAAGCGTACAATGAAGGAAAATGAGACAAAGGATAAACGAGGGAGGGGTTATAATAAGTACAAATGGACAGAGAAGGTAGGCCGGGATTGGAATAGGGTAGTAAAGGAGGAGTTACATCTTCTGAAATATGGGTGGGAAGGGGCGTTAGAAGAGAATGATACTGATAAAGCCTTGGAATTGTTGCTACATCCAATAAAGATGATAGCGCAGAAGGTGAAAGCTAGAAAAGGAAATAAGAAAGAGGGAGAAGAATGGTTTAATAGGGAGTGTGAAGGATTGCGGAGGAGGGTGATGGACGCTTTAGGAGAATATAGAAGGAAAGGTGGAAGCCAAGAAAGGGAGTTTTTCTGTAGATTGAGGAAGGAGTATAAAAAGAAAATTTCTGAGACAAAAAAGACGTGGTTAGAGGAACAAATGGAAGCCATAAATAATGACTGCAAGACTAACAATTTTGAGAGAGTCTGGGATAAGATTAATAGAATTATTAAGGGTGGAAGGAATATGGAGAGAACGAGTATTGAGGAAGTGCAATGGGTCAGGCACTTCGAGGAATTACTAGGAAAAAAGGGGGGTGATAGATGGAGAGGTTCGGGAGAAGAAGTAATTTGGAGTAATAGGGGAGTGGCAATTTATGACTTGGATAAAGAAATCACAAGAGAGGAAATCCGGGGAGTGATAAGTAGAGCCAGAGCGAAGTCGGCCGGGGGGTGTAATGGTATAAATAATAAGTTTTGGAAGGAAATTAGTAAAAATGAGATAATGATAGAGGGCATGGTGAAACTATTCAATAGGATATTCGAGGGAGGAAATTACCCTAGGGAATGGGAAACAGGAATTATATGCCCTATATACAAGGGAAAGGGTAGTAGGAACGATGTGAACAGTTATAGGGGTATATCTCTGTTGGATTCTCTGAGTAAAATATATACGGGGGTGCTAGCGAACAGAATAAGTGGGTGGGCGGAAGAAAATGGAATTTTGACAGATTACCAAGGGGGATTTAGGAAAAAGAAAAGAACAGTGGATAATATAATGATAGTAAAGACTATTTTAGAAAAGTATAAGAATATGAATAGAAGTACGGTTTATGTAGCAGCAATAGATTTTGAGAAAGCTTTTGATAAGGTAAATAGAGAGGCCCTACGAGAGAAATTAGGTAGGCTAGGGATTTCGGAGAAGATGTTGAGGGCAGTGGAAGGAATATACAGGGACGTCAGGTTTTGTGTAAAATTGGGAGAAGAGAGAATGAGTGGACCATTGGAGTCCATGGTGGGTTTAAAACAAGGTTGCAAGTTATCGCCCATACTGTTTATTTTATTTATAAACGATATTTTAGAGGGGTTTGGGGCAGGAAATTGGGCTGTACCGGTAATTAATGGTTTGGAAGTGCCAGGACTGATATTTGCGGATGATGTGTTATTGATGACGTTAACTTCAGGGGCGATGAATAGGGCCTTAGAGTCAGTGATGCTATTTGCGAGGAAATGGGGATTGAAAATTAATGGAAATAAGTCTAAAATATTGATAGTACAGGTGAACAAAAGAAGAAAGATGGAAGGGAATTGGGTAATACAGGGAGAAAGATTGGAACAGGTAAGGAAGCTGGAATATCTAGGAGTTATTTTTAATGATAAAGGAACTTGGAGTGACCAGATCAAAAGAATGAAATATAGAGGCTTGGCAGCCTTAGCCTCAGTCAGAAATTTGCTACTCAAGTTCCCGGGGATCAGTTATAAAACACTGAGACTCGTGTTCAGGTCGGTAATAGTGGGGAGGGTATTATACGGAGCAGAAGTTTGGGGGCTGGATGAAAAAAGAGAGGAACTAAGAAAGATTGTTAGTAGTTTTGCTAAGTTAGTGATGGGCTTACCGAGGTGTACAGCAAATGTAGGGGCGGAATTAATGTGTGGGGAGGATTTGGAATCAGAGGGTGTGAAAAGAATAGTTAGATATTGGATGAATTTAAAAAGACAGGAAGGTGGGAGAGTTTTACAGGCTGCATATGTACAGCAATTTAAGAGCATGTATAAGGGTGGATGGTTAGAAAAAATAAAAGGATATTTAGAGAGGATAGGATTAGGGCACCTGTGGGGGGAGGTTTGGTCAAAGACAGAAGTGAGAGGGATAAAAATACTAGAAAGGAGAATTAGGGATATCCATAGGCAGAAATTATTGGGGGAAAGCAGACTAAGAAATTCGCTGATTGTTTTGACGAAAATAGAGGAGATAGCAGGGTTGAATATTAGATACGTTGATAGGTCAAATCGATATGGGATGATGTGGTGGCTTTTAGGTCTGCCAAGGAATAAGGGCTGGTTACAGGGCAGGGATAAGACAAGGTGTGTACTTTGTGGAGATGTGAATGATGAGTTTCACTTGCTAAGAGACTGTGAGGGAACGAGGGGGTTAAGACATAGATTATTGAGTGCCGAGAATCGGGAAGTACTGGGGAGAGGAGATGAGAACGCAATACTGAGATGGATTCTTAAACAATGGGAAAAAGGGGGTGAATTGAACAGGTATTTTTGTGCGACAAAAAAGGCCTGCGAGAGTAAAATGAAGGAGAGTGAGTTAGAGGGTGGGCAGGGGAATAGGGGGGTAGAATAGTTATCTGTATAAGGGAAGGAGATAGTAGGTTAAAATTTTAATGGTTTAGTGTATATAGGGACTGAGTATTTAGTTAGGGGAGTTGGGTAAGAGGACAGGATGGCATGGTCTGTTTGTTTTATGATATGTCAGTAATTGTTATTCATTGTAATTTTATTAGGCTAGGATGGTAACTATTTGTGAAGGCCGAAATGTGGCAATGGTGAAGTGGTATATTTATTGTTGATGTATATAAGAGAGAGGATAGCATGATAGTGTGGTATGAGATTGAGAGGTGGTATATGAAGCGATGTGTTGGTATTGAAGGGTAGCTGTATTAGCTTTTGGTTGGGTAGGAGGTTTATTTAATGCTAACTAAGTGAGTGTGAAGAGGGACAAGAGTTTTGGATGGTAGAGATTGGAATGTGGTGTTGGTGAAGAGATGGTATATGAGTGTTTGGTATTTTAAGGTGAAGATGGCCTGGTATCTAGATAAGATTAAGGTAAGATGTGTCATATTGCTGAAAGGAGGTGTTGGAGAAGTGGTGGTATAAAATGGTCGCAGTTATTGAGGACTATGGTTGAAATATGGTGAGAAGCGGTGTTAAGTGGTGTTATTTTGTAAATCTGAGATGTTGTAAATTTAGATTTAGTGGTGTATTGTGGAAGGTATATGAGGTGGATCTGGAATGGAAATTGTGGATAAGAGGTGGTATCTGAATCCGGGAGTTGGTATGTAGATGGTTTATTTATTGCTGAATTAGTTTAGATTTATCGAAAAAAAAAAAAGAAAAAAAATGTGGTGTGGGAGAAGTGTTGGTATAGGCGAAGATGGTTTGGTAATGAGATGGTTTAATTTATTGCTGAAACTTTTGGAGTTGGAGAGATGATTGTATTAAGTGCGGGTTGGTAAATGTAGTGTATGATGGATTGAAGGGCAATTGCGGAATGTTGGTTGTTATGGTTTGGACAGAGAGTAAGTTAGAGGACAATGAAGATGACGTATGTGCTGAATCCACAAGGACACGGAATGAGTGGTGGTTGCGATAGCAAATGTAATGCTGAGCATGGCTTGGGTTTTAAAATGAGATCAAGCATGGCTAAATAATGGTCAAGTTGCAACATGAGAGGTAGTAATGCATTGAAATAAAAGTGGTATTTAAGGTAAGTGTGGAGGGAGACCAGTGTTGAAATTTGATTGTAAGTTAGTGTGATTTTCTGCTGGGTTAGGATTGTGTTATTTATTGTTGTGAACGTGGAGGACTTTTGTTTGTGTTATGGCTGGTTAGAATGTAAGTGCTGACTGTCGATGTTTTGGTATTGATCGGGAGTAGGTCAGGGAAAAGGAATGTGACGAAAGTTGCTGTAGGCATAAGGACAAGTGATGAGTTTGCTGGATCCTCGAGCCGAGGACTGCTACAGAATTGTTATCATTTTTGTTATTATTTATTCCTATTATCTCTATTATCATTATTTTATTTTTATGTATTATATTATTATTATCATTATTTTATTATTATTTTTATTATTATTTTTTTTTATTATAATTATTAATATTGTGTCTTATTGCTTTGTGAACATGTAATGGGGCGGAAAGCCTGTTTGTTCATAAATAAATACTAAAAATACTAATTATATCGATTTATATCGGCAGAACACGATCTCGAAACCCAGTTGCCAACTCTAATATTTACATTTGCCACGTGGTTAACCTATCTCGCTCAGCGTGTGTGGTATTCGGTACGGTTCGCGATCTTTTGCATTTTCCTTCAATATTTAGTGTGTTTTTCATATTGTTGGAGGGTTCCAGTGACTCTGAGATCAGTAGAGTGTTCCCTTTGTAGGCCATAACCTCCTTTCTGTGCCAGCCATTAGCCGTTAGTGATGTATTATTTCCTCATTCTCTTTTATTGTTTTAGTGCCAGATATTGTTAGAAAGTGTAGTTCTTGTGAATTTGTTGTCAATCCATATACATTCGTTTTTCTGAGTATGTATTACAATTTAAAAAGGCTGTTTACCGCGGTCATATTGCATCAGCTGTTCTCGCAGGCGTAGCGCGCTGGCAACAGAGGGAAGGCGAAGCTCATTTGTTTTGCGAAACTTCAATTTAGAAGTAAGGCCGTGCGGAGTATAGACAGCATTAGAAAAATAAAGGAAGATTATGCAGAAGTGAAGAAAAGGGCACAAGATCGAGAGATATGGAGGTCACAGCCATGATTGGACCTGCCGAATGGCAGACAACCTATGATGTTGTTGTTGATGATGATGATGATGATTATTATTATTATTATTATTATTATTATTATTATTATTATTATACATAGCGAACTACCAAGTGATAAAGGCTTGCTGGGTCCATCTGGAAAGACGACGATTCAATTCTACCTCATCGAGTGAGTTGCTGGACTGACTGGCTCAGACGATTGAGGCGCTGGTCTCCTGATCCCAATTTGGCAGGTTCGATCCTGGCTCAGTCCATTGGTATTTGAAGGTGCTCGGTATATTTACAGGCAATTAAACGAACTCACGCGGGACTAAATTCGAGCACCTCGGCGTCTCCGAAAACTGTAAACGTAGTCAGTGGGACGTAAAGCAAATAACATTGTTGTTCGAGTGAGTTGGCTGCGAGGTTCAGGCAGTGTAGCAGTTAAGTTAGCTTGCATTTGGGAGATGGCGGGTTCAGGTCCCATCTTCGGCAGCTCTGAAGGTGATTTTCCGTCGTTTCCCAATTTCACTCTAGGCAAATGGTGGGGATGCACGTTAATTACGGCCACGGCTGCTACCTTTCCGTTCCTAGCCCTTCCTCATCCCTGAGTCACCGAAATCCTTTCATGTGTTAGTGCGACGTTCAACCACTAGAAAAAAGAAGACGAAGATGAAGAAAAGTCCTCCTTAATATTGCTGTCAGTGAAGTTTTCTCGATATTTTTTTTTAATTTTAAGCTTCAGATGAGAAAAGCTCTGTTCACTATATTGTCCGATCAAAGGGAGCGCTGCCTAACAACTGTGGTCAGTGCCACCTATGCCTTAGTTCCCAGGCCTTCTTCTTCTATTACTACTACTACTATTACTATAGCACGACACGTTGAAGTAAGACCTCGGAAGATAAGCGATATACCACCGAACACCTGCTCTGGTTGGAGAGGGGAACACACATAACACACGCCCGAAATTTTTCGGCTGGGTGGCCATCATCTTTAACAGCTCACTCAGTCGGCCCACTATAAACACAAACAGGCAGACGCCTCGTTGGCAGTCGCCTATCCTCATCATGACCTACTGCCTCATCCCTGGCGTGGAACTCCACATTCCCGAAGATCACATATTTGAAGACCTCCAAGCAGACGACGTTCCAGTTCTCAACGCCTTCAGACTACAGGACGGTCAGACCGCAGCACCATCTACTCACGTTTTAGTCCAACTAGAAGGAGAAGCCGCCCAACGCCGCCTGTTCACCACCGGAGCAAACATCCATAATAAAACCTACGCAGTGGTGCCAACCCCCCCATGCATCCTGAACCAAATAAAAGCTGACCCTTATCACATCCCCATCATCCAGGTGCCCCCATCGCCCCTACCAACCTTACCCACAACAACAACAACAACAACAACTACCCTCACAACCATAACTCCGTCAACTTGTACCCCCTCCCCAGACATATTCACCACCGTCACAACTTCCCACCCATCCCCAGTAATGTCATCATCCCAGCAGACCCCATCCACCCCACCACTGCAATTTCCGCCGGACGCCGCAGTCTCACCACCAGCAAACCAACAACAGACGCCCCCACCAGCCGTCTTCAGCTGTGTACTACGTGGGATATCTCCAGAAGTTACCGAGCAAAACATAATCCAAGAACTACGGAAAACTGGAGTCAATGTACTTAGAGCCATCAGAATTTACAACAGCCATGGACCTACTTTCATGCTGCGCCTCCAGATGCCCAGTAAAGAAGACGCCCAGCACCTCATCAGTACCGGCGCACAAGTCTATGGTCGCCGCCATCGAGTAGAGCCCTCCCACTCCCCACCCCTACCCCCACGAAACCGCCAACCATCGATCAATTCACACCGCCGCCCCCAGCCAACCCTCCCCTGTGTTCCCCCATATCTACAACAAACTCCGTTCCCTCTCCCAACTGGACCCATCCCTCTACCTCTCCAAACATACGACCTTCTTCGCCTCCTCATTCTATCTCTCCATAACATCACCACCACCCTCCAGTTCCTAACCTCCCATAGCTACCCCGGGCCCTACGTCCGACCGACTTAGGCACATCATACTCATCTTTAAGAATTGTATCACCCCATCCATCAGTCTACATTGTAAAACTCACCAAAATATCAATAAAGTCTTATATACCAGCACTTAGACAAGACGCAAATCCTCTCCCATCTCCTAACTCTTCACATCCTTTACCCACCTCCTTCTTCCATCACATCTCCCCAACCCGCCCGCATCTCTTGGCCAGAGAGAGGGCGACACCCTCTAGGTGGCCCGCCCCACCCCTTCAGGGTGGGGAATGAAAGCATTAAAGCAGCAGCAGCAGCGATATACTGTAGTGTGACAGAGAGAGCAGGGTGAGTATTAGAGAGTAGACAGTGAAGGCGCTGTTGCTATCCCTCTCCTTTTACTATAACAACTTTGTTTTTAGCACTTGCCGTTACTTAACAAACAGAGGTAATATATTTCCGATAAGACAAAATATTATATTCAAATAAAGATGTCAGCAAAAAAATCTCACACTCAGTACAGTGCAACACTCAGCGCGCCAGAATCGGCAGCACTGGAGATTTAGGCCTCGGTATTGCCAAGCCGTATGGAGTGACAGATAAAGCATAGAGCTACAGTACAGCACTTCAATGCTGGCTTAACGGAAACGTCTCCCGTGAGGGCTAGCCGAGAACTGACCTGTGGGCATATTCGGCAACATTGAGCCATCTCCACTTCGATTGCTTCGTGGAGAGACATTCTCCTGTACAGATCAGAACTCTATTGGTTTTGCATGACTAGGGACAGAAGTGCAGATGGGGGTTATTCGAAGTTCGCATTTCGTGCGGGGTTTCACTTTTTAGAGTTCCCGAGCTCTATTACTACTACTACAACAACGTCCGGCTCCATGGCTAAATGGCCTCAGGGGCTCTGAACTTTGGAGCGTGGGTTGGCGACCACGGGGCCCTCAGCTGAGTCCTGGCACTGTTTCCACTTACTTGTGCCAGGCTCCTCACTTTCATCTATCCTCTCCGACCTCCCTTGGTCCACTCTTGTTCTTATTCGACCCCGACACTATTAGGTTTACGAGGGCTAGGGAGTCTCATTTTCACGCCCTTCGTGGCCCTTGTCTTCCTTTGGCCGATAAAATTTTTCGAAGTGTCGGATCCCTTCCAATTTTTCTCTCTGATTAGTGTTATATAGAGGATGGTTGCCTAGTTGTACTTCCTCTTAAAATAAAAATCACCACCACCATGGCTAAATGGTTAGCGTGCTGGCCTTTGGTCACAGGGGTCCCGGGTTCGATTCCTGGCAGGGTCGGGAATTTTAACCATAATTGGTTAATTCCGCTGGCACGGGGACTGGGTGTATGTGTCGTCTTCATCTTCATCACGACGCGCAGGTCGCCTATAGACGTAAATTCAAAAAACCTGCACCTGGCGAGCCGAACTTGTCCTCGGACACTCCCGGCACTAAAAGCCATACGCCATTTCATTACAACAACAACAACAAATTCGTCGTCTTCTTGGCTTCTTCCCGACCTTCACCGCAATTTATTGGGGTCGGTAATTGATATGGATTTGACCCAGGTTTGCAACCGGATGCCCTTCCTGACGCCAACACTATGTTTCTGTGGTGGTTGGTAGTGTGGTGTGTTGTACGTCGATGAAGAGAAGTGTACTGGGACAAACACAAAGGCCAGTCCCTTGCCAGACGAATTAACCATCGGCCAAACGAGAATCGAATCTTCTCCGCTCTGAACCGAAGGCTGGTACGCTGACCATTCAACTACGGAGCAAGATTCAGTCTGCCAAGTCTACAGTAATATGGACAAATACTATTTCTAGTTACTACTGTTGTTGTTGTTATTGTTATTATAGAGGTGATGTTCGCTCCTCGCTCTATTTCATCCAGTTTCAGTGTTTTTCCCATGTTAAACGGAGCGGTTAGTGTTGCGTCTACATCCCGTCCATGGTACTACAGGAGTTCGGTGTGGCATGACACTTAATGCGTCTCAGCAATAATCTTGAAAGAAAACCTCACCGTATGAGGTAAAATGCAGAAGTCAATCAACACAATAACTGATTCCTTTACAGGAGGCAATGCTAACGCAATGGCATAGCTAAAACGATGACGTTGGAATTCAACCTTGAAGAAGAATCGCAATGCAGGTGTAATTACGCTAACGACCGCGAAACTGATATCTGTCAGCATATTGCATAAGCAACTAGTCTTTTCTAACATGGTTACGAACGTGTGACATCGAAATAAAAAGTACAAGCTCTTGAGTTCATAAGGGTAATGCCGCTTTCGTCCAAAAGTCAGGTTCTAATTTCCTTCCAAGAAAGGATACAGCTCTTTCCCTTCGACGTCATTAATTTTTCGTGTACTCTGATTCCCTCCTTCGCAAATATTCCTTAAGCAGACACATAATTTTTTGTCATTCTTTACACAGTCTTCAGACCGTCAAGGGTGGGTTTGAATAGTCCCAAGGGCTCTTACCTTGAGAGCGTGGGTTGGCAACCACGGAGCCCTTAGCTGAGCCCTGGCACTGCTTCCACCTTCTTGTGCCAGGCTCCTCAGTTTCATCTATCCTATCCGACCTCCCTAGGTCAACTCTTGTTCTTTTCCGACCCCGAAGGTATTAGAACATTCGAGGCCTAGGGAGTCTTTCATGTACATGCCCGTAGTGGGCTTTGCCTTTCTTTGCCCGATACCTTTATTTTTCGAAGTGTCGGATCCATTTGATTAGTGTTAAAAAAGGATGGCTGCCTAGTTCTATTTGCTCTTAAAACAATAATCACCGGGCGAGTTGGCCGTGCGGTTAGGAGCGCGCAGCCGTGAGCTCGCATCCAGGAGATAGTGGGTTCGAACCCCACTGTCGGTAGCCTTTAAGCTGTTTTCCGTGGTTTCCCATTTTCACAGCAGGTAAATGCTGGGGCTGTGCCTTAATTAAGGATATGGCCGCTTCCTTCCCATTCCTAGGCCTTTCCTGTCCAATCGTCGCCATAAGACCTATCTATGTCGGTGCGACGTAAAACAAATAGCAACCAAAAAACAATAATCACCACCACCATCTGTGTTTGAAAATGATATATTTGTTGGCTAGGCTTATCCCTTCCCTGTCAATCACGCCAATTAATTAAAATGAAATCTTAATTAAAAATATTTTAAGTTTGTGTAACCTTTTTACTTCCTTCAGAAAACCCTTGAGAAGGGCCAGGTAAGATATGACATTGCAATACTGTGAAACAGTGACCTCTCTGGCATCTATTTCTTCAATTTTATTAATTAATTAAATGATTCATTTCTTTCATTCATTTCTAGTCGGACCTGGGTGATTTTTCTTTTATGCGTTTAAGTTGCTCTAACACATCAAAGGTTTTCGGTGACGACAGGATAGGAAAGGGATGGGAAGGTACCGGTTGTGGTCTTATTTAAGGTACAGCCAGTGTGAAAATGGGAAACTACGAAAAACCATCTTCAGGGCTGCCGACGGCGGGATTGGAATTTATTTTTATGTTGGTGTCTACACTTGTTTCTAATTCTCATAGGAGGAAAGATGTGTTATGGGATGGAATTGGCGTGCCTAAATCTGGATAGTCTCTTCTGGTAAGGAGGGAATTATGATATTTACAGTGTTTGTTCTGGAGGTAATAAAAACTGACAGCGGGAAGGAATCGAAAGTCATCTACTTTATAAAGTCCAGGTCTTCAAAGAAATAATAATAATAATAAGAAGAAGAAGAAGAATGCGTTACGTCCCAGCAACTACTTTAACGATTTTAGGAGACACTGAGTTACCGGAGTTTTGACCCGGCGGTGTTCCTTTACGTGCTAATAAATCCACCGACATGAGACCACCGAGCTCGATAGCTACAGTCTCATAAGTGCGGCCAGTATCCAGTATACGGGAAATGGTGGGTTCGAACCCCACTGTCAGCAGTCCTGAAGACGGTAGACCTATCTGTATCGGTGCGATGTAAAGCAACTTGTAAAAAAAAAAGAAAAAGTACATGGGATCAATTGAACATACTCAAATACCACTGGACTAAGCTGGGACCGAATCCGGCAGTTGGGCTTAATACAACGCTCAACCGTCTGAGCCACTTGGCCCATAATGGAAGCAAGATTAGGTCAGCTATGTTCACGTGGTCGCTAACCCAGCTCTCAAGTTCAGTACTCTAGTCGTCTCTTACGACAGTCACAAGAGGATACCCTCAGAGGTGGGGGTCATGAAGATGGCACACTTCATGTCTGAAGAATATCCGACATGCCTTTATAAACTTTTTTGGAACATTATGGCCATCAATCGTCAGGTAGTCGAAACAGTTAAGAAACAAGATTTCCACTTCCGGAGGTTCATATCGTCCTGAGGTTCACTCAGCCTAGACCAAAAGTGAGTACCAGGTTAATTCCTGGGGGCAAAGGCGGCCGGGCGTGGAGCTAACCACTCTACCCCATCAAGTGCCGAGGTTACAGATAGTGGAAGCCTTCAGAATAGAATAGAACACTCCCATCCCCCAGTTTCGGATCACCTGAGACTTCTTCTTTATCTGTTTACCCTCCATGGTCGGTTTTTCCCTCGGACTCAGCGAGTGATCCCACCTCTACCGCCTCAAGGCAGTGTTCTAGAGCTTCAGGCTCTAGGTCGGGGGATACAACTGGGGAGAATGACCAGTACCTCGCCCAGGCGGCCTCACCTGCTATGCTGAAAAGGGCCTTGTCGGGGGATGGAAAGATTGGAAGGGATAGACAAGGAAGAGGGAAGGAAGCGGCCGTGGCCTTAAGTTAGGTACCATCCCGGCATTTGCCTGGAGGAGAAGTGGGAAACCACGGAAAACTACTTCGAGGATGGCTGAGGAGGGAATCGACCCCCCTCTACTCAGATGACCTCCCGAGGCTGAGTGGACCCTGTTCCAGCCCTCGTACCACTTTTCAAATTTCGTGGCAGAGCCGGGAATCGAACCCGGGCCTTCGGGGGTGGCAGCTAATCACACTAACCACTGCACTACAGAGGCGGACAAAATTGAACATTTTATGAAAATATACTCTTCTTTGTTCAACTCAGAAGATAAAGACTTAATGTATAGAACAGGACTCACTGTGGTTTTCATTTCATTTTCATGCCTCCATTGAGCAAATTGTAAATTCAGTCATAACTGAATTCAAGTAAAACCTGTCAATACGAATAAAAAACATTCGAGTTCCCTTACTTTAACGAGACATTGCAGTGGTCTCACTCTTTCTCTCCTTGGTCGACTCGTCAACTCGAGTTGGTAAGAGTTTCCGGAATACGACTTAGGCCCGGTTTCACAGTTTGAGTTTAAGCTGAAGCTTTAGTAAGCCACGCACGCCGCTTAAGCAAGGCTTACTCTTTGGCTTAAACACTACGAGTTTCACAGTAGGGGGACCATGTGCAGCTTTACTAAGCTGAACATCTCCGAAGTTGGTAATGCTTGCGCATGCGCAATGATTCAATTCTCATCTTTGTTTACATCCGTAGCCTATGATTGGTTGACTTGTAGGTTATACATCGTTTATCAGCCAAGATAATTTAGAAAAATGAACGGAAAATGTGATTCCAATAATAGTAACAAAAATAAAGTTTAAAAAAGGTCACTCGCCCGTCCTGCTGACACGTATTACCACTACAGTCTAAAACGGCCATAACTTCTGAACCATTCATGCAAATAATGTCCTGACAAGGTTATTGTAATCCTTATAAAATACTGGAGGAGGTCAAACAATTTATTTCGATGAGGAATTCGAGGATAATATCGAAATATTTATTTAATGGTAAGGAGTTATATTTTTTACCGCTGAGTATAGTATAAAATCGCTTCTAGAGGGCAAACGGTTGGAAATAGGTGTATACCATCGCGGACTTTTTGGTAGAGGTTTCTATGCTCTACAATTCGTACGTTTACACTTGGGGTCTATCGTTGATGGTTCACGCAGCGTAAGCCAAGAAAGCAAGTGACCGACCGCCATTTTTGTCTCTTTTACTGTATATCGGAACACGGAAACTGTATTATTTCACGAGCCTCGAAATATATTCAGAAATATAAGTTATTTAATGTTAATGTTATTGGTTTTACGTCCCACTAACTATGAATTTGAGCACCTTCACCACAGGACTGAGACAGGATCGAACCTGCCAAGTTGGGCTATAAGAAGGCCAGCGCTCTACCATCTGAACTGAATCCTTAGCTTAAACGTCGGTTTCATACAGCTTATAAGCCAGCCACAGATAAGCTCGGCTTACCACTTGCACTCCCCACTGTGAAACTCGTCCAGAGTTTACGCTCCCGCTTAAGCCCGATTCAAGGCTTAAGCGTATACTGTGAAACCGGGCCTTACTGCAGTTGACACGTCACGCTGGTGTGATCCAAATACGTGTTGGCCAGTAGCATGTTACAGATCACTTCCAGAGACATAGTTGATCAACCACTGCATATTCCAGTCACGAGCCACAAGGTATCAGGTCATGGCTTGCGGCCACCATGTTGATGGTTCCCAATGACCTAGTTTAGTCATCTCGCCAGAACTAAATAAGGACTAGCTACAGCGTTCGCCTTCAATGAACATACTGTTCATTTCCTAAGCAACTGCTATCCTCTTCCTTTTGCATTAAGTAAAGATTCCACGAAGCAGTTCATCACGCGATACCAGCCATACCCGTGAATAACAATATTGTACGCTTGTCTGGAGAGGAGCTTCCGTTCACCTTCACGATTTTGAACTGCGTTTTCAGTTTTCGCTCTTCTTTCTCATCAACACATTCAAAGGAACAACTTATAAGGCTTACGCAAAAATACTGGGTTATATAATATATGCGCCGTCGATCTAAAGTATCCGGACACCCCTGTACACTAGTAAACAACAACAAATGAATGCAGAGTGAATCTCGGCCCACAAGTGGCCACGGCTGGTCCGACAGCTCTGCACTCCGACCCGTTAACCGAGCAGAGGAAGGTTGGCTACGACTCTATCGTGGTTCTACGCCTCCGTATTCGGGAGACGGAGAAGGGCTGATCGTCACCGTCGGCTGTCCTGAGAATGGTTTTTCGTGGTTTTCCATTCTCCTACACTAAGGCGAATGCCGGGACAGTTACTAGTATAGGCCACGGCCGTCAACCCTCTCACCTTCTACGCACATCTCCCTCTCCGATACAAATCTCCTGGGCTGGAAAACGGCGTCACAGTATAGGGGGCCCTCCTTCACCTTCAGGGGAGGAATGAAAACATTTAGCCGTAGTTTGTATTGCGGCGCGTGCAGATAAATGGTGAGCAAGGCTGGTCCGTGACTATACAGCTCTGCATTCGGGAGACGGAGAGGGGCTGGTTCCCACCGTCAGCTGTCTTGAGAATGTTTTTTCCGTGGTTTTCCATTCTGCTGCATTGAGGCTAATGCCTAATATAGGCCATGGCTGTACCTACCTCATCATTCTCCAAATCACAAATGACCGTACCACATCTCCTAGCCTGAGAGAAGGAAGAGGTCCGCCTCCCCACTTCAGGGTAGGAATGGAAACTTTGAATTCAGTAGTAGTAGCAGCTCGTACTGCTGAGTGCGACTATGGAACAGGAACATCGGTAGATCAGATGAGCTTGGTGACTTTCAACGCGGATAGCCACACAACCTAGAAATCTGTAAGGGACATTTCTAATCTTAAGAATGTACTCACATCGACATTCAGTGATGTAATTTGTAAAGTGGAAACGTGACGGGTAAAACCACAGCACAACCGCGAAATGGTCAGCCACTTATACCGACACCCAGAAACCAACGAACATTAAAGAGGGTGGAGCAAGAACATCGGTTGTCTGTAGAAAGAATCATCAGGGAATTTCAAAGTGCTAGGCAAAGTATAGCTAGTCCTATGGCTGTGCGTCGGGAATTTAAAGAATATGGCTTCATGGTTGGGGAGATGCCCATAGACCAAATACTTCCCCTCTTAATTAAAAGCGCCACCTGGTGTGGTGTACGCTGGACACTCGCACAGTGGAAACAGGTAATCTGGAGTAATTAATCACATTATAAATTGTGGCAATCTGATGTGAGGATTTGGGTATGGAGTATGCCCGGAGAACACTATCTGGCAGAATGTTCAGTACCAACAGTGAAGTTTGGAGGAAGTGGCATTATGGTGTAGGGATGTTTCTCATGGCATGTACCCGGCCCTCTTGTAGGACTGCCTGGCACTGTAAACGCAGAAGGATATCGACATATTCTGAATACGTTCTTACTGCCTACCGTGGAAAATCATTTCGCTGATGGTCATTGTTTATACCCGTACCAACATGATAACGCTCCGAGTCATAAAGCGTGCTATGTAAGCCAATTGTTTAAGGATAATAATGTTCTACCCATACACCTTGACTGGCCAGCCGAGAATCCTGACCTAACCCAGTCTGTGGGATGAGTCAGAGCGGAGAATTCGTTCCAGACCCCCAACGTCCAAGAACACGTTCTCTGGCTACGGTTTTTCGGGAATGGGATGCCATCAAGCTATCGAGCTCGGTTTTTATATTTATCATATGCCTTTTAGTGCCGGAATTGTCCGAGGACATGTCGGCCAATGGCCAACCTGCACGTCTAGATATGGGATGATGGTGATGATGATGATGATGATGATGATGATAACTAGGGCCCGGGTGTTTATGACCTAAATGTTTTAGAAATATGCAAGTATTTAGAACCTAAAATGTAATAAAATATGACAATAAATATGACAAAAGTTTTTTGCCTACATTTTCGAAAAATTTTGCCGCTATTTAAATTAACATTATATTGAAAATATACTTTTAAAATGTACAACATTTAATAATAATAAATAAGTAATAATATTCATTTTATTATTTATTTTGAAATGAATTACTCAGTCCAGAGACAACTCTCGACTCTGCAAAAAAGTGACACATTTTGACGGGTGTCCGGCTCCATGCCTAAATGGTTAGCGTGCTGGCCTTTGGTTACAGGGGTCCCGGGTTCGATTCCCGGCATGGTCGGGAATTTTAACCATCACTGGTTAATTTCGCTGGCACGGGCACTGGGTGTATGTGTCGTCTTCATCATCATTTCATCCTCATCACGACGCGCAGGTCGCCTACGGGAGTCAAATCTAAAGACCTGCATCTGGCGAGCCGAACATGTCCTCGGACACTCCCGGCACTAAAAGCCATACGCCATTTCATTTTCATGGGTGATCAGAAAGAATTACAACAGCAAATTACATATATTTTAAAATTTTCAAATGGGAACGGTCTTCGATTTTCCCGGAATATTGACTTGTGACGGGAAAAAGACCGCTCAACATTGCAGGTTGTTATTGGGCCGTATTTGAAATGCGTCAAATCAGCTACACAGCTTACCCTCCTAATTCACATAAATATATATTTCCACGAAATATAATTGTAACGAATTACAGATAACAATTAAGAGATGTGAAAAATCCGTCTTGGAGACGACTGAAGGCAGGTATGCGAAAATAGAAAAAAAATGATAAAAATATGACAAAAACACGAACATTCAGGGGAAATATGACCATAATATGAAAAGTTACCGGAAAATGACAAAAAAGTTAAAAGAGCTAAAATATGACTTTATATAACCCGTGAAAATTGCATAATTTTAGTCGCCATAGATATAATCATGCATTTATAGTGTACAGTTGGGGAGACCTGTGATCCGCAGCTTTTGGAGGTATCATTTATAAAGCATTTCTCCCAACTAAGTAGCATCCGTTTTCCACGAGAACTACAAAAAACGAGTATTCCATCTTTGGTGCCATCGTCAATAAACAAAAATTGGATCCATCAGGTAACAAGATATTTGTTTTTAATTCTAAATTATTTCTTCTCTCGTTTTCAGTTATTGATCATTCTTCGATACCATTCGTTGATTTTTGAACACTGTGCTTCTAATAATGAAAAAGATCGGCATTTCATTCACCTCGTCATATCCTTTGTTATAGTGAGACTGAAACTCTTCTTTATAGAACTTTACAAACGAACTCTTCTTCACGGGCACGTTTCTCTGCTGTGTACATAGCCTCGCTACCTTTGCCTAATCCGATACAAAATAACGATTACTGAAAAAAATGTGTTTCTTTACCTCTTGTGGCTATTTGATTTTTTTTTCAGTTTATTTACATCGCACTGACATAGATCGGCGTTATGGTGACGATGGGATGGGAAGGGATAGGAGTAGAAAGGAAGAGACCGTAGCCTTAATTATGTTGCTTAGTATGAAAATGGGAAACAAAGAAAAACCATCTTCTCTGCTGCCGACATTGGGGTTCGATCCCACGATTTCCTGAATGCAAAGCCATAGCTATGTGACCCAAACTCCGTAGCCAACTCGCTCGGTAGGAAATTAGCACTAATAAAATAACATATCTACACACTACAATGAGCCAAGACCGTTTGCCAGCTTTAGCAAACATCTCAACAGAGAATGGACTTGGATTTCTCTGAAATGCTGAATATAATCTCGAGAAGCAAAGCCAGGTGCGAAAATTTGTCCGAGCGTATAGGGTATTCTATATTTTGGTAAATATGTGATAAAAGTGTTTGTTCAAGAATAAACACTTGACCATTTTAATGTGAATTCAAAGTTAATGCGAAATTTTGAAAGTAACCGCTGCTTAGCCTGCAGATTAAGAGGTGACACGTTGTCAGAGGAATGAGTCCTTTCGGCCGTTGTTCCTGGCTTTCCAGATCAGGGGCACTAACTCAAAGTCAGTTAGCTCATCAATTATTCCCACGTAGGTTGAGTGGTACTCGAACCAGCCATCAGATCCAGAAAAAAGTCCCTGACCTGACCGTGAATTGAACCCGGTGCTTCCCGGGAAGAGGTAAGATTGCAGCCCTTGGACCGCGGCCGGCAGAAATTAATGCAATTTATGTGTTAAAACATATGTGAAACAATAGGACATACAGAACTAGATTATTAAGCTTCAATAATGGATGTCACGGGAAGGAATCTTCAAATATGCCGGGCCTAGTGGCTCAGACGGTTGAGGCGCTGGCCTTTTGACCCCCAACTTGGCAGGTCCGATCCTGGCTCAGTCCGGTGATTTTGAAGGTGCTCAAATACATTACGTCATCTCGAGTCGGTAGATTTACTGGCACGTAAAATAACTCCTGAGGGACTAAATTCCGGCACCTTGGCATCTCCGAAAACGTAAAAAAATAGTTAACGGGACGTAGAACAAATAACATTATTGTTACCCTCAAATATGGTAAGTCAGTCTAGTTCTCTGACTATTATGAGACTGTACCCCTCACTCATGGCTAAACGTTCAATGTACCCCTACGAAAAAATCCTTAATGATATGTTTAAAAATATGGGTACCTGCCTATTTATGAAGGCAGTTTCAATTGATTTTAGTCCGGCTCCGTGGCTAAATGGTTAGCGTGCTGACCTTTGGTCTAGGGGGTCCGACTCCCGGCAGGGTCGGTGATTTTACCCTTCATTGGTTAATTCCGATGGCTCGGAATCATTAGAATTCATCATAGTTAGGGCCCCATCCTAATAGACGAGCAGGTCACTTATAAGGCGTCAAATCGAAAGACCTGCACCAGGCCTCTTCGGAGGTCACGCACCATTATAATTGATTACAAATCGTTATTTTAAATACACATCGTAAATAAGACGAGATTGTGACATGAAATGCATTTGTATAACACATCACTAGAAATTTAAGAATTTGTGTCTTTATCAAGAATAAAATAACACTAGATAACTTGCTTGTATGAAAGTTTTACAAAACGCTGATTTTAGTCTCAATATCAAATTCATAAATAAGGATGAAGTATTTGGTCTTAATAAAATTGTGGAATTCAGACATTGCGAGCCATCAACATTTCAATTTGATGTATGCACCTGCATGGCGTGACACTGTTTTCTAAAGTTTCCTAGTCCAGGTGAAATTTTCAAGCGAAGTGTGGCTCCATATACTGTACATGTATATAGGTAAGGTAAGGGTTATTCTGCCCGAAGGCAGGTCCGAACCTCCCCAGAGGTTTTCCTGAGCCGGAGTTTACATGCGGTAGTGTGGCCAGTTCCTTTCCGCTCCTCCATTCCCTTACCCCCCACCAACAGCGCGTGGCAACCCATCCAACTCCTGACCACGCCCAATGTTGCTTAACTTCGGAGATCTCACGGGATCCGGTGTTTCAACACGGCTACGGCCGTTGGCATGTATATAAAACATTCTTATTTATTTTCGTATTTCAATTTTTTCACTTTTCCCCCAGAGGCTGCTCGTGTACCCCACCCTAAGTCTCAGGTGTACCCCTAAGGGACCGGGCGAGTTGGCCGTGCGGTTAGGGTCGCGCAGAGGTGAACTTGCATACGGGAGATAGTGGGCTCGAACCCCACTCTCGACAGGCCTGAAGATGATTTTCCGTGGTTTCCCATTTTCACACCAAGCAAATGCTGGGATTGTACCTTAATTGATGCCACGGCCGCTTCCTTCCCACTCCTAGGCCTTTCATATCCCATCGTCGCCGTAAGATTTATCTGTGTCGGTGCGATGTAAAACAAATATTTAAAAAAAAACGTACCTCTAGCGGTAGGCGAACTAGTTTGAGAACTACTGTTTAAGAGAAGCAAAATCTAGAAAAACTGAATTGGGGCGCCAATATCATAAGCAGTCCTTTGTAAGAAATTCCCTTGGACTGGTCTTGACTACCTCTGAAACAAAATAACAACTAACAGTCTGGAGCAGTGATTGGCTTATTATGGAACATGATTCCAAGTGGACTAGCTTGGGATTTATTCCTTGATGCATTTGTCTTAATCGTATTACCAACACGCGCCTTGCTGTGTCACGCTCAATGTCTTTGCCATCAGCCGTCATTCTTCAAGGAAGATGACGTTTATAGTTCCTGTGTAGTAGAGCGTTTCGTAGAAATGATACATGTAGACGACAGCTGCTTCACGTCTACTCATGCTTGCCCAGTACCACTAGTGATGAGGTTCTTAAAGTTGGAGCCCGCAGACTTGTTTAAGGAAAATATACATTTTATCGCCATTTTCTCAATTTTTATGCTCGAGATAAAACAAAGGAAATAATAAAACTGAAGATGTGAATTTAGAAATTACACTCAGAAATATTTGAGAAAATCCCTCCTATGGCTAATTTCCTCTGGATATCAGCAGGAAAATGTTCTAAAGAAGTCAGCTTTATTACGACTCGTTTGGAGCAACTGCATTTACAGCTACAGGGTACGTGAAATTGACATGTGGATAAGGAATGCATTTGCTGACAGGCTATGAACAAACCGTCGAGTTCCATGGCGAAATGCTGGTCGTTGGTCCAAGAGGTCCCGGGTTCGATTGCCGGCTGGGTCGGGGATTTTAACTTTCATTGCTCAATTCCTTTGGCTCGAGGGCTTCAGCATTAGAATTCATCATAGGAAGGACCCCATCTTCACAGAGGCACAGGTCGCCTATACGGCGTCAACTGGAAAGACCTGAATCAGGCCTGGATACATCATGTTCTTTGTTTACATCAGAATAGCGCGACTCATCTCCTGTCCTGTACCATCCCCCTGACTGTCCGTGTTCAAGGTTAGGGAAATCTTCCCACACAGTTACCGTAACACATGTACAATAAATGGAATCCAGGCTTCATAACCGCTCGCTGCCGCAGTACATTCAGGAGTTTATGCAACACAAACGCTCCCACATGTTTTTATGAAACTCTCTTTGAGCCTTTGTCTTTTACATTTAAAACGTGACATACTGTAGTTACGTCATATCCGTCGTCGACAGTGATGTCGAGTCTGTGGTAGTGCCTCTGTCAGGTGTGATTTGTTATTGCCATGCCAGCTCTATACTTTTCCAACGTTACTGACATAGTCGGGTTGTTGTTGTCCTGTTCTCGAGATAGGGTTTGATTCCAGCTGAGGTCTGAGGTAGATAAGGGCTGTTTAAATGCAACAACTCTCTACCATAGGTTTGGCTTCCAGCACATTAAAGAAATCTTGCGGCATAACATTAGGATATCCGGTATATTTTAATCTCTAGCCCTCATTCCTCTGGGAACATGTCTGCCACTCTAGGCCCATTTAAATACCCTCATTTAGCAGGGTAATATAGCTCATAAAATGTATGTATAGCTCAGAAAATGTATTTACAGTCTACCAACAAAATAAAACACAACAATTTACGTATAGTATATAAATATTATTCAAGGACAATGTTAAGCATTTTGGACACTGGTATTCTCCAAGATTCGTACTCTTTAAATGACCAGAGATAACTCTCCACAGGGCCTGTTACCAAAGAGAAAACAACCCTTGAAGCATTCCAAAGAGTCATCAACAGATAGCAAGAGAATACTGCAGTGCCAATTCGGGCTGGTGTAATAGAACAACGGAGTTATAGCCGGAATGATTACGTCCTAGTTTTTTTTTTTCAATTTGCTTTACGTCGCACCGACACAGTAGGTCTTATTGGCGACGACGGGATAGGAAAGGGCTAGGAGTGGGAAGGAAGCGACCGTGGCCTTAATTAAGGTAGCCTATAGCCCCAGAATTTGCCTGGTGTGAAAATGGGAAACAACGGAATACCATCTTCAGGGCTGCCGACAGTGGGGTTCGAACTCACTATCTCCCGAATACAGACCAATAGGAAGGATTATTTGTCGGGTGTTCCCCCACCCCCCACCCGATTTGGCGCAACAGCCCCGAAGGGCCATGGTTACCAAGCGACCACTGCTCAGCCCGAAGGCCTGAAGGTTACGAGGTGTCGTGTGGTCGGCACGACGAATCCAATCGCCGTTATTCTTGGCTTTCTAGACCGGGGCCGCTATCTCACCATCAGATAGCCCTTCAGTTGTAATCACGTAGGCTGTGTGGACCCCGAACCAGCCCTCAGGTCCAGGTAAAATTCCCTGACCTGGCCGGAAATCGAACCCGGGCCCTCTAGGTAAAAGGCAGGTACGCTACCCCTATACCGCGGGAGTCGCCCGACATACAATCTATGTAAGAAAATTTCGATGCCAAGGCAGCCCCGTCGTATAAGTGGTAAGACTGTTAGCAGTTAAAACAGATGCTAACACATCCAGATTTAGTGTCTATGGGGGTGTACATTAACTTTCTGAACATTTTTTAAACATTGTTTAAGTTTACACTGTGGTGTCGTGGTTAGTGTGATTAGCTGTCTTCCCCGGAGGCCCGGGTTCGGTTCCCGGCTCTGCCACGAAATATGAAAAATGGTACGAGTACTGGAACGGGGTCAACTCAACCTCGGGCGGTCAAATGAGTAAAGGACGTTCGATTTCCTTCCAGCCATCCTCGAAGTGGTTTTCCTTGGTTTCCCACTTCTTCTCCAGGCAATCGAAGGGATGGCACCTAACTTAAAGCCACGGGTGCTTCCTTCCCTCTTCCTCCCCTATCCACAAGGCCTCTGTTCATTATATTAGGCGAGGCTGCTTGGGCGAGGCACTGGACCTCCTCCACACTTGTATAAATATTTACTTGTGTAGGAGCTAAACATGTCCAAAATGTGGAGTAAAATATGATTAATTATTTTTAAAAAATTGTGCAGAATAGTATAAAGTATATCTGTGTGTGGTTGTGTGGGAAGATTTCACTAACCTTGCACACGAACAGTCAGAGGGATGGCACAGGAGAAGAAATGAGTCGAGCTAGCACTTTAGCTCTTCCTCTCGGCTGGGCATCATTCGAAAGAGTCAGATCATTTATAATGGGCATAGAAAACTCAGCTCTGTTCTACCGAGGTTGGATGATATGCTCCTCTTGCCATGTTTACCTCAGTCCTGCACGTGTTGTCTATACACCACCCACTTTACAAGTGACGTTCTTAATCCAGGGCCTCTCAAACGTCCAAAATCTCACGCGTGCAAACTGAGGCGTAGGAGTGCTGTGCCCTGTGCATCGGTCCGACTCGGCTCCGTTCAGACCAGCGTTTTGTCTCGGGGTGACTCGGCTAAGCTCGGCTCAACTCTGCTCGGATGGTGGAGCACTTCAGAGCAGGTGAGGAAGGAGGAGACAGGTGGAGCAAGTGAGACATGCGTAGGGAAAGAGAGAAGCAGCGCTATTGCTCAAAATCGAGGAGTGGAGATCTGCACTATGGTCAACCTTGCGACGTCGTCTTTTGCACAAGGAAAATGCCTCCTGTTAGACAAATATCGAACGTGATGTGGCATTAGCATCACTGTGTGCCTCAGACATTGGCCTATAAACACGTTTGAGGCACCGTGGAAATGTACGAACTCTCCTGATGAGTTTACCATAAGCTTGTACCCGTACAACATAAGCATTAGCTCCATTTTCTCACTACGACAGCTATCCCCTATTGCTCATTTCTGTGTAAGCCCCATGGGATCTTTTGTAATAAAATGTCATGCCCCTGTGCAATCTTTATTTATTTATTTATTTATTTATTTATTTTATTTATTTATTTAATTAATTATTTCAATGTGACGAGTAGATGGAAGCACCAGATCAAAATATACCCTTTTACTAATCGGTTTCCGTGGTTTACCTAAGGCCTAAGAAATCGCTTGGTTACTCCACTGGCGGCGGGGGAGGGAGATCACTCTCTCCTGCTGCTGTTGTGAAGGTCAGATCCGAAACCCCCTCATCGCTGGGTCATGATAACATGTAATACGGTCAGTCTTCGTACATCAGAATGTTGATTTTAGTGAATGCTGGTTAGAAAAATTTTGGAAAAGCCGAAAATTATGATATATTGTACAAGAGCCAAAGGCCCACAATTTTCGAAACGAGTATTTGGCTTCTTGATCGTGAGAACCCTTTTCAGCAGAGCGATGCCCTCATCCGTTGACTGGGTTTGAAAGATCCGAGATTTCGTCAGACGAACAAGTTTTACAATGTGTTGTCTGACAGTAGGAATCCGAAGATCCCGGTGAATGCTAATGTTGGACTTGTATCATGTTGAATTGGTCATGCACTGCAGTACCTTGTTTTTAATTTAATGTTATTTGCTTTACGTCCCACTAACTATATTTACGGTTTTCAGAGACGCCGAGGTGCCGGAATTTAGTCCCGCAGGAGTTCTTTTACGTGCCAGTAAATCTACCGAAACGACACTGACGTATTTGAGCACCTTCAAATACCACCGAACTGAGCCAGGATCGAACATGCCACGTTGGAGTCAGAGGGCCAGCACCTCAACTATCTAAGCCAATCAGCCCGGCATCTTATTTTGAAACACTTGGAGTGCTGCATGGGCGTCTTCGGGATATAACACCATGCCTCACAGCCGTAGGTTAGAATTGGACGAACACAAAGTTTTCGTCCATTGTAGAGTCCGTCAACGAATTTTAAGCTGACGAAATCTCGGCACCCTCCTACTTGTCCGGATTTATTTTGACTTTATTCTTGGTACACCAGTATAAAAACTTTTGTATCCAGGCTTGTAGTTTGCAGTGGCATCGTAATGTCTTCGCTGAGTGGTATAAACTGCATTGTTAAAGTTCAATTCCCGCTTCTTGCGGGATATCATTCACGTATAGTACGTATAAAACTGGCGCTAGGGCCTCACCCTGGGGCACTCCCGTGAGAAGATGCCGAGGGGTGGAGTGTTCGCCTTCGCAAGAGACAAAAATATGTCGATGTCTTAAATAGCATTGTACAACTTTGACCAAAGAAGGTGGAATTTTATATAATTCCAGTAATTTGACTATACGACTGTCGTGCCAAACGCTGTCGAAAGCCTTATCGATGTCGAAAAATACCGCTGGCATGTAACGCCGTATATTGAAAGACCTCATAGCATATTGGACCTGGCGCGAAACTACCAACGGAGCTCTGTACAGTCTTCTGACTACGATCACAATATAATTACGCACGTTAAACAGCAACCTTACTTTCTTCTTCAGTCTAGCGAATCTCTTCTGAGCCGGGGAGTTCGTAAACAAGTTCTTGTGTGACGACGTTCGAGTGTATTAGTATTCCCGGTTTGTTTTTCATGAGTCATTAATGAGCAAGGTGATCCTCGTTGATGATGACTCAGAGCCGCCATCGCTGGGACATAGCTGGGACACGAGTCCATGGTCAAGTACTGTTTCGCAGAAGGAATGCCATGTCTACAGTAGATACACTAGCATATGAAAGAAACTCTTCCCAGATATAAAGAAATGTTCAGAAACCTATGTTGAAACATATCATAAACAGGACATGGATTTCTGCATAAATACATATTTATTTATATTATAGTTATAATTTTGTCTTATATTCACGAATTAGGATATCTGCAGAAATTTAAAAAAATGCATTTTCCATAATCTCCGGATATAGGATATATTTTTAAGGAAACTCGCTTATATTTACATAATTTTATATTAAATATGTTCCATATTTTACGGTTTCAAAGTTGTTCTTACCAGAAAGTCATTTAAATTCCATTTTACTAGCTTCAGTATTTCAAAGCTGGATTCTGAAATGTGGAAAGCAAGTTCTGCTCTATGGACATTCTCTTCTTTCTTGCTGGCTTTGAGCATAGTACATTAAATAAACTTCACCGCAAACCCCGCATTGTCGCAAATAACTACTTGTGTAATTTTTAATCATACACTCGACCTTTACAATGCAAATTGCCTGTCTTTATTAAAACATTAAAATTCGATACATGTTTCATCCTTTATCAGGACAGACCCTAAAATTGTAACAAGAATATTGAACATATTAAGTATAAAAAATGCAATGACGGTTGCGTCCAGCTAAAATGCGACGTATGAACGTCATGTCATAAACATACTAAATGTTCAGTGAATTTAAAATTTAGTATTGTTAAGACATGACGTCCATACGTCGCATTTTAGCTGGACGCAATCGTCGTTGAATTTTTTATACTTAATATGTTCAATATCCTTGTTACAATTTTAAGATCTGTACATTTATTTTTCGACTGTAGATGTCCTGATAAAGGACGAAACATGTATCGAATTTTAATGTTGTCTTAATAAAGACTGACAATTTGTATTTTAAATATGGAGCGTATGATTAGGAATTGCGCAAGTAGTGGCTTTGAACACGTTGCACCCCACATCACATCAGATCTTTAACGGTGCTCGTTTTATAACTATGAAAAATTGATACCGTACAGATATTCTGTACATTATTTTGCACCGTTCTTATGACAAAAATATGTCTTATGACTGCGGGTTATTTAAAAAATTTGCGTCATGAAATTAGCTATACGAAATGTGTGGCGCGATGTTACCTAGCAGTCGTGCAGGCTGTGATGTGAAGTGCTGATGGATGCCCTTGACTGAGAGACATAATATCTAAGAGGGGCGTTAGAGTACAGATGGTCGATGTGATCTTGCAGGCTGTGATGTGAGGTATTGATAGAGGCCATCACTGAGAGACATGCTATCAAATGATGATGATGCTTGTTGTTTAAAGGGGCCTAACATCTAGGTCATCAAAGAGGAGCGTTAGAGTACAGATGGTCGATGCCATCTTGCAGCCTACGATGTGAAGTACTCATGAGGCCATGACTGAGAGACATATTATCAAAGAGGGGCGTTAAAGCCAGTAAGCCACCACACACAGAAAGCTAAGATAAGCTACGCTATGCTAAGTAATGCCAAGCTACGCTGTGCTATGTGCGAATAAAAAGCTATGCTAGGCAGCCATTTAAAGATGGCGGATTAATTGAAGAAGAGGCTTTCTTTATCGACCTCTGTCGTGGAAGAAGAAAGAAAACAGAAAGAGGAGAAGATTCTGTATACGTGAAATTGGAAGGAGAATAATTCATGGTAAATTATATGATTTGATTTAGGCAATGCATGAAAATAATTAATTAAACATCATTTTCTTCTAAATCAGGAATAGTTTCATGAACTTCCATTTAATAATGAGGATTATATTAAGAAAAATTAAGTACCGTAATTATAGAACGTGAGCTAAAAATGTATATAAAGGTAATAAATGATACTAAAATCAATTTCCAGAGTTTAATTTATTTTTTGCCAACAGTTGTCTTTTATGGTTATCTTTAATAATTTGATGGACAAGTATATTTTTGTATCACTTCTATCAGTCTTTCTTCCTTTCGCCTGCTTTCCATGATAGTTCACAAATACAGAAACAATTAAGCAATATAATAACATATCGAGATAATTCACGAAAGTCACACTCATGAAACGACTGTTTGCTAGATGCCGCACAAAAAAAGTGAAGGCGCGCATGTGCGAAGCCAGCTATAGCTATGAAAATCGCCTTCTTAGCGATCTGTAAAATTTAGTTTGGCATTGCTTAGGTTAGCGTAGCTGAACTTTTCTTTCTGCGTGTGGTTGTCTACAGATGATCATGCGATCTTTCCGGTTGTGATGTGAAGAATTGATGAAAGGCCATGAATGTGCGACATATAAAACGCTCTTTTATCAAAGAGGCCTCATCTCATCATATTCTACAGAAATGATTATTTCATTCGTGGAAGTTTCATAGGCCCTGAGTTTGTTTCCTTCCTTTACGATACACTGAATCCAATACTTGTCGACTTCAAATTCCATATAGTTGTCTCTCGAAAACGATTCGTTAGAAGTAAATAAATTAATCGTTATCAATTTGAGTTTCATTTACTGAAAGACATACAGGGGAACCTCGATATCTCGAATCACCTCGGGAGATAAATTTTATTTTGAGTTATCGAAATTTCAAGATATAGAGAATACCGTTTTTGAGCATGTATAGCACATAATTGAATCATATGTATCTACGGGCTTTGACTGAATACATTATTTTTGTCTGTCTGTTAGGTCATCAGCCCAGAGGCTGGTTGGATCCTCAAATAGCACCACCAAAGGTTATGCGGTTATAAGGAAACCCCAAAAACCAATGGCAGCACCAAAATGAGGCATACTAGACAAGATGAGGAGTGAGGTAGTTTGCCATTGCTTTCCTCACTGGGTCAGAAAGTACTATTGCAGCACGACTGACCCTATGAGCAGCACCTTTCATAACACTCAGATGCACTAGTCATGCTCTGAATGTCATTACTCAGCACTACCCACACCCCCAGCAACTTCCATATTGTCACAGCCATGGATGTTGACTGGGACTTGGGTGGAAGCTACACTTTACTCTGGCCCGTGCCAAGAGACGGATGCAAAAGTACTGTACCCATCAAGAAATGATAGCAGGCAGACATTATTTTTAACAGTACTTAAAAATATGCAAAGAAACACTATTTTACGGCATCACTTTAATTATCACACTTTGACACAAGTGTAATAGACTAATATAACTTGAAAACAATATTCTTTAACCCATGGGTAAATAATGCCAATATCGAGCTCGAATTATTATTATTATTATTATTATTATTATTATTATTATTATTATTATTATTATTATTACTTGTGAGATATGGTTATGAAGGGTTTCTTCTTGCGAGTTGCTTTACGTCGCAAAGACACAGATAGGTCTTATGGCGACGATGGGATAGGGAAGGGCTAGGAGTGGGAAGGAAGCGGCCGTGGCCTTAGTTAAGGTACAGCCCCAGCATTTGCCTGGTGTGAAAATGGGAAATCACGGAAAACCATCTTCAGGGCTGCCGACAGTGGGGTTCGAACCTACTATCTCCCGAATACTGGATACTGGCCGCACTTAAGCGACTGCAGCTATCGAGCTCGGTATGAAGGGTTTACATCCACTTATTAGTATTAGTATTATTATTATTTACATAGTTATGTACGGACGATCTATTATTTGTGAGGTTATGTCATGAAATATGTGCTGTATAAATAATATGAGTTTAGTTAAGGTAAGAACACGTAATTAATAGTATATAATTTATTATTACCTGTATATATGATGTATAATCCACTACAATATTGTGCAACACACTGTAATATCCACAATAACGTATCTTTGGTACTAGATAGTTATAGAAAATTCTTTACATTATAACTAGGCTATTGGAGACTCTGGAATTTACGAAAAAAAGTTGTGTCATATCCTTCTAGAAGCCTGGCCAGGCACCATATATAAAGTGGCAGTCTTGATGGTGGAGTTGGAGTTGTTTTGATGAGACTTGTGTGGAAGTCGTATTAGCGAGTGTTTGAAGTATGTGAATTGGTTTTGTTGGGTTGGTAGTTGACATGCAACTGTTGCAGTCTCTTCTTATTCTTTCGTAGTAGTTTTTTGTTTTATGATGGCAGCTTATTAGTGTGAATTTGTGTATATAACCTGTAAATAAAACAATGTACAAAAGTGATAGCATTTTGTGTTCGTCTTTGTGGATACATCAACTTATTATAGTAACTTTTTAGAAGACTGGATAGAGTACATGCAGTAGTGAAACAAGAAACATAGCTCCGTTAACACCTTTGGAAAACAATCCGTTAGTCTCTTCTGTTCCTTGCTGTTAAACATTCCTCCTTTCACGTTAACACCTCTCGTCAATACCACGCAGCCGAGTTTCGTAAATGGAGCTTATCATCAGCGATGTCTGGACTTGCTTTCATACATCCGAAAAACAGCAAGGCTTTGCCGATTTTACGATCACTAGAAGTTGGAGTTTTTCAGTTCCTGTTATATTAGTTCACAGCTTCACTGTAACCCTTTCTTCACTTGTCAACTATTCCTCACAAACCACAAATACCGTATTGCACAGTTAATATTGCACAAAATTCGAGTTACAGAGTATTTTTTGCTTCAAGGGAGGAAATGTTTGCTTCGAGAAATCGAAAAATTCGTGTAACTGAATTTCGAGTAAAAGAGAAATAAATACACGTGAAGAATAGGACATGCGGATGGAAAATTTAAGTTACTTTGAGATACTGAAAATTCGAGTAATGGAGGTTCCAAGATATCGAGTTTCGACTGTATTTATTGTCATTTGATTTTCCGGAAGAGAAATATTACATCATTCTTTACCACATATAACTCCTAGGCCTGATCATCAACATTAAGGAGTGGAGAGGCGTTCGGGCAACTGAATAGCTTCTTGGTGTATCAAAAGATATGTGTAAACTTCTCAGACTAGCAGCCAACATCAGGGAGACCTGACATGGTAGATCATGATGATGACGATTATTATTATTATTATTATTATTATTTTTTTTTTTTATCTTCATCATCATAACTTCCTCTATGGATCAATGATAGAGCGCTAGCCTCCAAACCCTAGGATCGCGAGTTAAAATCCGGCAGAGGTCGTGAATTTATGGAGGGCGAAAAGTATTGTAGTTCCTTCAGCATTCCATGTCTTGCGATGTAGGCGTGTAAAATATCTTTGCGCGGTTTGGGTCACGTAGCTAACAGCTTCCATTCGGGATAGTGGGTTCGAACTACTGGCGGCAGCCCTGAAGATGTTTCTCTGTGGTTTCCCATTTTCATATCAGGCAAATGCTGGGGTTGTACCTTAATTAAGGCCATGATTAATGACTGGCAGATGAAACGAAATGATAATGGAGAGTGCTGCTGGAATTAAAGACAGAGAAAACTGGAGTACCCGGAGAAAAACCTGTCCCGCCCTCGTTTTGGCTAGCATAGATCTCACGTCGAGTGACCAGAATTTGATCCACGGAACTCAGCGTTGAGAAGCCAGCACTAAGGCGAATGCTGGGACAGTTCCTAGTGTAGGCCACGGCCACGAACCCTCTCTCTTTCTCCACACATCTCCTACACCGATACAAAGCTCCTGGCCTGAGAGACGGCGTCACCATCTAAGAGGCCCGCCTCCCCCTTCAGGGGAGGAATGAAAACATTTTTAGTAGTAGTAGTTTGCTTCTTCTCCTTCTTCTTACACTTCTCCCGCACCCTGGTGGGTTCCTGGTGCGAACTCTGTCGCGTATGTAGATTTGGTCCTGTTTTATGGTCGGATACTCTTCTTGACACAACCCTACGTGGAGGGATGTATTCACTACTCCGTGTTTCTGTAGTGTTTCGTAGTGTGGTGTGTTGTCTCGTGAGTATATGGAGAGGTGTGCATTGAGACGAACATAAACACCCAGTTTCCGAGCCAAAGGAATTAACCAGGTACGGATAAATATCTCCTTCCCGACCGGAAAACGAACTCAGGACTCTTTGAAGCGAAGGACGCGACTCTGGCCATTCAGACAACGAGTCGGACTAGTATCTCAATTACACTAAATACCTAGATACCAACTAATTTGCAGGATGCTAACTTTTTTTTTTTTTTTGAAGAAAATTGTTTTCTATAGCACCTAGATATCTCTACTCTCCACTATGAAGCTTTGCAAATGACCACAACACGCCGACTAGTGAGGAATGTGGTCTGCAGTTCCGCTAGCACCTTGACCTCAAAAGACTTCGAATGGCAACATGTGATCACCAAACTTGTTAACTCACCGTCCTCAAATAACTGTGCGGTAAAGGTTCCGTAATATTTGCAGGATGCCCCAACAGATCAAAGAAATATACTTCAATTTACATTTTAGCACTTAAATAATTTACGAGAACGTAATAGATAACAAGTACACTCTGCAGATAAATAAATAAATAAATAAATAAATAAATAAATTTATAGATGTTTGGCATTACTGGGAATTTCTAAAAAATGTTTCATTTGATTAACACGAAATTTGTCGCGATTAATATAAAATCTATTTTCAAAGTTGTGATTAATTGACCTACAGAAAAACGCACAGTTTGTAGATCAAGAAATGTCAACATACAATATGTTTTAATAATTTCAGATCACGGAAGGATTATTAGGTACATTTATTATTCAGAAGGGTGTGTTTTTTGTTTTTGTTTTTTTACAATTTGCTTTACGTCGCACCGACAATGATAGGTCTTATGGCGACGATGGGATAGGAAAGCATTAGGAGTGGGAAGGATTCGACCGTGGGCTTAAATCCTTAATGAAGGTACAGCCCCGGCATTTACCTGGTGTGAAAATGGGAATCCATGAAGAACCATCTTCAGGGTTACCGACGGTGGGGTTCGAACTCTCAAAAGTATTTCTTGACGGAGGACTAAATTTCAAAATCTATACTATCATATGCACATGATGTCACTCTATCACTTTCATTGATCATTAATATTACATTTAATATTTATACCCTAAACGTTTTTGCAAATATTTTCAATATAATGCATTTTCAACAAAATCAATTCATTAGGAAATGGAAAATGCCAATTTGTCGCCCGGAAAATTATATTACTTTATGACAAGTTCTTTGGGAGATCATTGTACCGTAGAAAAACTATCAATTTCACAGGAAAGCAAAAACAAATATATATATATTTTTGTCACTATTCATTCCTCAATAGATGATTTAATTTAAAGGGAAGTTATTTGAATAGACTTGGAAAACTAGTAGTCTTTTTCCTGGCCTTTTCCCTATCATCTGAGGTCAGCATTTGATATGTATTTGTCCCAATTTTACGGCCGGATGCCTTTGCTGACACCAATCGTACGTGGAGGGATGTGGGCTATTCACTGTAGCATGTGTCTGTAGTGGTTGGTAGTTTAGTGTTCTGTGCGCTTATAGAGAAATTTGTATTAATTCCAAACCGGGAATCGAATATGGGACCCTTTGAACCATAGGCCACTATCTATTTTTTTGCTATTGGCTTTACGTCACACCGACAGAGATACGTCTCACGGCGACGATGGGACAGGAAAGGGCTAGGAGTGGGAAGGAAGCGGCCCTGGTGTTAATTAAGGTACATCCCCAGCATTTGCCTGATGTGAAAATGGGAAACCACGGAAAACCATATTCAGGGCTGCCGACAGTGGGGTTCGAACCCACTATCTCCCGAATACTGGATACTGGCCGCACTTAAGCAACTGCAGCTATCGAGCTCGGTAGACCACTATATTGACATTCAGTCTAGGAACCGGACAATGAAGATAATACGTACGAATTCTTATTCAGAAGGGTTTTCTCTCTGCATTGGTAACAAAATTGACAAAACAAATAACAATTTTGACCATTTTCTAATGTCTGGGTTCCTCGTGACCATCAGCCCGATGAGTGGAAAAGGAGCATTCTAGTCCTTTCAAAAAATAATTGTAAGCTGAGGGTGATAGTGTGAAGGATACACTCAATACCATCACTGTATACACCTTCCCCGTCCTTGACAACCAGCGAGCTTTTACTGTCAAACTCATATGACCATACATCAGATATCCATTGTACAAACGGATAAGTTTCTTTGCCAACCCTATTGCAGTCTGTTTCACTAAGAGGTTAGTAATATTAGCGACCCTATCAAAAAAGACGATTCCATGGTTAAAGCACAATACTTCAATACCTCATAACAATGGACAGAAATTTGTACTTGCAAAGAACAACTAATCCACAGTAACATATAGGGCGTGGACGAGGAGGAGCTAAGAATTGTGTGTCACCCCTTTTGTTATATTTTGACCATTATTTGAACTATGAACAGTGAAGTAAGGCTATATGGCCGTCATGACTGTGATACGATATTTATTAAAACCTAGAAAATAGGTTTCAGTCCGCCTCTGTGGTGTAGTGGTTAGCGTGATTAGCTGCCACCCCCGGAGGTCCGGGTTCGATTCCCGGCTCTGCCACGAAAATTTGAAAAGTGGTACGAGGGCTGGAACGGGGTCCACTCAGCCTCGGGAGGTCAACTGAGTAGAGGTGACTTCGATTCCCACCTCAGCCATCCTCGAAGTCGTTTTCCGTGGTTTCCCACTTCTCCTCCAGGCGAATGCCGGGATGGTACCTAACTTAAGGCCACGGCTGCTTCCTTCCCTCTTCCTTGTCTATCCCTTCCAATCTTCCCACCCCTCCACAAGGCCCCTGTTCAGCGTAGCAGGTGAGGCCGCCTGGGCGAGGTACTGGTCATTCTCCCCAGTTGTATCCCCGACCAAGAGTCTGAATCTCCAGGACACTGCCCTTGAGGCGGTAGAGGTGGGATCCCTCGCTGAGTCCGAGGGAAAAGCCGAACCTGGAGGGTAAACAGATGATGATGATGAAATAGGTTTCAAACTTTCTTCCATTTTGGGCCATTTCACACTGTATGGGAAGTTGTGCTATAACACATCATATTTTCAGGATGAATTCGGGCGATTGAAATGAGAAGTTATGTTCTTGTTGTTCAGACTGCATGTCAAATTGGAGGTCTCTTGGCTAAAGACCTAAGATTAATAGCCATGGAAAACACTCCTCAGCTTGCTTGCTTGCCTAGAAAAATAGGATCAGCATTTTTAAAGACTTTCCTTATGTCGACACTTGCAACGCGATGATAAGCAGGTTTGTACAATCATGTACTTGAAACTTTCCGCCTTCAGTTACCAACTGCGCTTAATTACTCCCTGCAGTATGACGTAACACCACCGCATGCGATTGTTCTAGGAAGAATGTTCCGATTTTCAGCAGCGAGGCCTTCGAAACTTTCTTTATCGATTTAATCCAGAATATTCTTATATTTAGGTTGAGGATTGTACGTCTCGAAACATTTATCTATCTATTGAAACACGGTAAGAGCTCGATAGCTGCAGTCGCTTAAGTGCGGCCAGTATCCAGTATTCGGGAGATCGTGGGTTCGAACCCCACTGCCGGCAGCCCTGAAGATGGTTTTCCGTGGTTTCCCATTTTCATACCAGGCAAATGCTGGGGCTGTACCTTAATTAAGGCCACGGCTGATTCCTTCCCACTCCTAGCCCCTTCCTCCCTCATCGTCGCCAAAAGACCTATCCGTGTAAGTGCGACGTAAAAAAAAAAGAAACACGGTAAAGACGAAAAATAAACTCTGTATGACAAAAATGTGAAATTTGAATAAAAATAAAAATTATATTCTTCTTAGAAAATTTCTTCTGTTTAAACTTAGTCCGAAATTAACAATATGATTGGCATAGTCTTTATATTTTGTATACTGCAAATACCCGAGTGGCATCGTCACTGGTTTCTCACCAAGGCGGCATGGGTTCGAATCCTGGTGATTGCATGAGAAACTTTGAAAAGAAAAGTTACATTCCTGTGATTTGGATCCCACGTAGACTTTTTTTTTTGCTAGTTGTTTTACGACGCACCGACACAGATAGGTCTTACGGCGACGATGGGACAGGAAAGGGCTAGGAGTGGGAAGGAAGCGACCGTGGCCTTAATTAAGGTACAGCCCCAGCATTTTCAGGGCTGCTGACAGTGGGGTTCGAACCTACTATCTCCCGAATACTGGATATTGGCCGCACTTAAGCGACTGCAGCTATCGAGCTCGGTCCCACGTAGACCGAGAGTTTCTGTGACTATACTAGCTACACACTGTAGAAAACATTTTTTTTTTTCAGTGCATCAGTTTCTTATAAGGTAAGGTAAGGTAAGGTAAGGGTGTATTCTGCCCGAAGCCAGGGCAGAACCTCCGCAGAGGTGTGCCTGAGCCGGAGTTTACGTACGGTAGGGAGGCCAGTTCCTTTCCACTCCTCCGTTCCCTTACCCCTCATCAACGGTGCATGGGCACCCATCCAAATCTTGACCACGCCCAATGTTGCTTAACTTCGGAGATCTCACGGGATCCGGTGTTTCAACACGGCTACGGCCTGTGGCAGTTTTTTACAGTTCTCGCATTATATGCTTCAGACTCTTTTCATGTAATTGTAGGCGACTATGTTCATGTGTGCAAAGGGAAAGTGTGTAGAATTGTGTAAAGAGTGTATGTATGTATGTATGTATGTTTAGTCCTCATCCCGAAGGCTGGTTGGATCCTCAACAGCTCCGCCATCAGCTGTCATAAATGGCCTAGACATCACTGAAGAGGTGTACTAGGGAAATGAGGAGTGAGGTAGTTCCCCGTTGCTTTCCTCACCGAGCCAGAAGTTGCTATTACATATCAGTCTGCCAAGCCCCCTGAAATGCATGCACCAACTGACCCTATGAGCAACATTTTCACACCATTCATAGCAGGGACTGGCTGCATAAGGAATGGCATTACTAGCATCACTCATACCTCAATCACTTTCACCTTGTCAAAACCAAGGATAAAGCTGAGACAGATCAATGAAAGTAACAATATTGCTCTAGTCCATACCAGAAGACATAGTGCACTGTAAACACTAGGTCCTGCCAGCAAAGGCATGTGTAAAGAGTATCTGCTGCCATTGCAGCATAGGCAAGAAGTTACATAGTTTTCCCCGCAGAAGAGGAATGCCTGAAAATCAATTCAAGGCTTAATTCTATTATCACATTTTCCTGGTGTTATAGGGGCCTTAGATTGCATTCCTATAAGAATCTATTGATTATTGTGATACAACCATCCGTTCGTTTACTTTTCAAACACACTCACATACTTTCAAGTAAAATCTATAACAACTTTTATCTGGTATTCACTATAATAACGTTTTATTTCCTCTTACTTTATAATAATGTCTTCACGGTCTCCATTAACGATAACCTATATTAAATAAACCAAGTGTGACAAAATACTGTTTGAATATTCCACTCTGAGCTCTTTATGTAAAAAAAATAAAAATAAAAAACACGCCCGCTCTCAAACACGTTCAGAAATCTCCGGAAACATGTTAATTTGTCTCTCACCCTGGTCTAACAATTGTTTCTTAACAAATGTCAAAAATGTGTTCGTGAAACAGGGGACTTTTAACAGAAGCTTTTCCGGTATTTCGTATAGATATCCGTTCCAACTATCATGAAGGTAATAATTTATTCAATTAAATACACGATACGCCTCCATTATACATTAAAACATTAAACAAATGTGTGACAAACGTTAAATGTTCTGTAAAATTTGTGCATAATACGATCTCAGATGCACTACACATCAAAAAAGTAACATTTTCTATGATGTTTTGGTATCAATTTTCATTGCTGTAATTATTTTTAAGAATTTGGTGCAGGTCTTTGGCGAGGGACATGTCGCGATGTTGCGAGGGACTGTTTACAACTGTGCTGTGTTACACTCTGTACAATAAACTGCTGCTTGGTGCAACCAAGTGGCAATTTCTCAACGTACAATTTTTCCTTTGTATTAAATCGACTGATTCTACAAAACCGTCCGGATCATTTCTGTGTATAGTGACATTAGGCTAGATATACGAGGGTTGGGGCAAAAGTCATGGCAACTATTTTTTTCTTGAAGATACCAGTCCAGTTGGAAAAAGTAACATATACAGACGAAAGGACAAAGTGTTAACTACATGTGTGGACAATGAATAGCACTGAAATATCGTAACACACTAATTTATTACGGTAGTATACAGGGCAATATGACCTTCCTGGTGCAAAAGAATGACAACACAGTACACATAAAGTTGACATGAAAAACCTGGGCCTAAAGACCCTCAAAGTAGTCTCCTGCTACTGACACCACACGCTGCCAACGATGTGGGAGGCGCTGAATACCATCTGCCTCAGCATTTGCCGCACCATGTGTGAATTGGGTCACCTGTTGGCGCACGGCATTAGCAATGTCCTCTCGTGTTGCAAACCGCCTACCACGTAGTGGTTCCTTAATCTTTCGAATGAGATCAAAGTCAAAGGGCGAAATGTCGGGAGAGTACGGTGGGTGCTCCAATTCTTCCCATCCCCAACGACGCAGTAGCTGCCCTACACACTCTGCTTTATGTGGTTTTACATTTTCGTGCAGGATTATTGCACTGTCCACAAGATCCCGCCGTTTCTCCCGAACGCTACGTTGTACCTGTCGCACCAGGAAGTCCACGTAGTACTGTGCGGTCACTATTCTGCCATGTGGAACAAAGTGGCAAACAATGACACCTCTGACGTCATACGCGACGATCACCATCAGTTTGACTGGAAAAGGATTCTGATGGACCTTCTGCCTCCTTGGTGATCCAGCATGTCGCCACTCCGCGGACTGACGTTTCAGTTTTGGTTCGTATCCCCTGGCCCAAAATTCATTGATGGCGATTATTCGTGACAAGAATTGATGGCCGTCCTGTTGCCAGCGTGCAAGGTGGTCGGAGCATATTGCATAGCGCACCCACCTTTGAATTTCCGTCAGTGCATGCGGTACTCACCGCGATGTGATTTTGCGCAGTTGCAGCTCATTACGCAATATCCCGTGGACGGTGCGTTTCTCGATCCCACTTGCCCTATCTAACTCCAGTAGCGTCTATCGTCTGTCTTCATCCAGGAGCTGCTCGATGACGGCACGTGCCACGTCGGTCCGCACACTGATAGGTCATCACTGGTTGACACGCGTCCTTGCTGAAACTTTCCTACCCATCGTGCTACTGTACGGTATGGTGGGGTATTACTCCCAAGGGCTTCCACTAATTCACTGTGACATTCCATCGCATTTCTCCCAAGGAGAACGTTTATTTCCTTGATGTCAGCGCGCTGCACAACACGGGTTACTTCCATCTCGCACGACACTCACCAACTGACTGATTTCACAGCCGTCGCTGCGCTACTACCAGCTATCATAGAGCCATCTGTTGTTCTCCACACACACTATGCCTACAGAACTTCCACACGACACATATACGTTTGTGATCCGTTCACATATCTACAAGAAAAAAATAGTTGCCATGACTTTTGCCCCAATTATCGTATATCATTTCTATTTATTTGCGAGGTATCTGCGGGGCTCCTTAAAAGCCGGGGCCCGTCTGCACTGCAGGCCCTAGCGTTATACGCCCCTACCTAGGCTTATAATTAGGGCCCGGATTTTTAGGTTTTAAACTATTTTATTCCTTGCTAGTTAACTGCAGTATTTTAACTTACTTATCCATTTCATTACCATTGGAGTAAATTACGCGAATCTTATAAAACCTAAAAATAACTAAATAAGACGTTAAAACCTAAAAAAACTAAATGGGCTATTCAAGACAGTATTACTTTATTTTGAAATATAAGTACCAAATATTAATGAAATTCAATGATTTTTTTTTAAAAATAAACATTATACACGAGTTTTTGAAATGACTTCATGCTTTGGAACTGGAAGTGGTTTGTAAGTATAACTAGTGCGAGCGAAACAACGTGATACGATACTATTCCACTAGCGTACAGCACAAATCAAGGGACAACCCCCTGGCATTCACTGACCTGTATCTAGCAGGCACAAGCCCGCCTAACTTGCCAGCTTCAGTGCATCTCTCATTGTGTACGGTCGACTACCGCCAGCTACGGCGCTGTTCACTGTTTAGTTCTATACACATTATTATGCGACAGACTAAAATTAATTTTCCCTATAAACCAATTCATTATTGAAGGCAGTTTAAGAAGCTTACGCATCTCAGAAGTAGCGATGCCTATAGGCAAGTCATCTCGAAGTTGGTTGATTCGCCAGTTGATTGGTAACGATCCGGACTTTATATTATAATTATTATAATATAATATATTATAATTATATTTTGTCAAGTCTGGCTTTTTTTTGTTTTTTGTTTTTTGCTATTTGCTTTACGTCGCACCTACACAGATATGTCTTACGGCGACGATGGGATAGGAAAGGCCTAGGAATTGGAAGGAAGCGGCCGACGCTTAATTAAGGTACAGCCCCGGCATTTGCCTGGTCTGAAGATGGGAAACCACGGATAAACTATCTTCAGGGCTGCCGACAGTGGGGTTTGAACCACTATCCCCCGATTACTGGATACTGGCCGCACTTAAGTGACTGCAGCTATCGAGCTCGGTAATATCCGTTTATGTGAAGCGCTGGTTTCCGCAAACGTGTCGTGGAATACGCTGACCATAGCTTGCACCGTCCGAGATACTCTTCGCATTCTTTGGCCAAGAGAAAAACAGGATGGCAAGTGTTTACTTCTTTTGAGTGATAGTGCGGCATATACGTATGATCAAAGCTGGTGAAGTATTGAAGAGTTTCTACCCTAACACGCTGCATGTAACTTCCAGAGCCCATGGCTTACACAGATTGTCTGAAGAGGTTAGAAATAATTTGCTGTGAGTAAACAGTATTGTTTCTTCTGTGAGAAAGTTGTTTCTTAAAGCTCCTAGCTGCATTCTCACATTCAAGGAAATGTTGCCTCAACCTCCTCTTCCTCCCAAACCCATCATCACTCGTTGGGGGACATGGCTCAATGCAGCCCTATACTATGCCAATCACTTTGAAGACATTAAAAATGTTATAAATTCTTTTGATGTCGATGATGCACTCTGCATAGTGAAGGCTAAAACAGCTCTCACGAACAAGAACGCTGTTTCACTTGCCTTCATTAGGGCACACTTTGCTGATCTTCCTGCAGCTATTGAGCGTGTTGAGTCGGCATCGTTGTCATTAGAAGATTCAATAGAAGTTGTGGACTCCATTTCGAAGAAGGAAATACCAGGACCGGTGGGTGAAGCCTATTTACTCAAGCTCACCAAAATTCTACAGTGGAACCCTGGATTTTCAACAATGAACAGCGTGTCTGCAATGCAGTACTTCAGGGAGAAGAAATTACTGACGAGGTACCATGGGGACCGAGAGCTATTGCTTCAATGACGTTTGCTCCAATGACTTCTTGTTGTGTGGAGCGTACATTTTCCTGCTATGAGAATATTTTGAGAGATACCAGAAAAAGTTTTACTCTGAATAATCTGGAAATGCATTTAGTTGTACAATGTAACAGCAAGTGAAAACTGTGTTCTATGCTTCTGAAAATGTTTCTTGAATGTATAATATAACTATTTAAAATAGTTTATTTAATCCGCCTTGATCAATACACTCATTAAATGAAAGAAAAACAATTTATTAAATCAAACATGTTTCGGGAAATCTCAACCATTCCCTTCCTCAGTGGTAAAAATTCTAAATCTGTTAAACAATTTCTTTGCCGGCTGGCATTTAGACTAGTCATTACGGACCAAACACAATATTAACCTATCATGGTTAAGTTTATTAAGAATGTTTCTTGATGCATTGGAAGTGACAAAAATTTAACCTACATGAACCATTTATTGTATTTGCGCATAAATATTCTTTGTTATTTTTAATTTCAGTTGGTATGATGTATTTGAAGTGCTTTCATTAAGCCATTCTGTCCCGTATTTTGAAATGAGTGGTATAGTTTTGTACTAGAGAGGCGTGAAGGTTACAATAAAGTACAAAAAATTTGAATGAACAGTATAACTTTAGTAATGATTGAAATGATCATTAAAAACTATTTCAGGAGGATAAAAACTTAAAAAAAACTATTTTGATCTATTAAAAAAACTAAAACGTGGTTTTTAAGAACCTAAAAATCCGGGCCCTACTTATAATCCCTTCTTGTAACATTATGCTGACGTACCGTCGTTGCGCCTGCGAAAACCACTATGTGAAATATTTTAGCTTAGAACTTTGACGGGTAAGGTTCTGCTATCTAAGGTAAGAATATTGTTAAGGAACTCTCACACTTCATAATACGAGGTGGTCGGAAACAACGTGAACCGGGCATGTAAGGGCTAGAAGGTTGATCATGCTGATAAATAATTTGAAAAAGAAATCAATATCTCGCACCGTTGTGATTTTATCAGCTGCTGAAGTTAGCCAATCAGATCACTTCGCAGGCGATTTCAAATGGGCTTTGCGAGGCGGTGTTGCTAAACTTACAAATGACTTAAAACCAGTTTGAGATCCATGCCGAGAAATCAACACCAAAAACAAACATACAGCGGGTTTCAGCTAGTGTCACCGTAGCGTACTTTGTGTGGCGCGATCATGTCAACTGGAAGGTCCGTATTCAAATCCCTTCTCTGGCGAAATTGTTTCTTGGATTGGTGCTTTTCAAGTCGGTCTTAATCCACGTGCATGTTTAGGCAACTCAGGCGCGCAAAGCTCATTTGAAATCGCCCGGGAAACAGGTAATCAAATGATAACGGAGCGAGATATTGAATTATTTTAAAATTATTTAACAGTATGGCAAATCCTCTGACGCTCCTATAGCCGGTTGACGTTGTTTCCGACTACCCTGTATATGTGCTTCGGGTCAGTAGTTCTCCAAAAATATTATCACATAGTGATTTTCGCAGGCGCAACGACGATACTTCCTAGCAGCATTCAAGCCGTGTTAACATTTACCAGATTTTTGACATAATTTTGTCCTTAAGACCTGAGGGTATCCGAAAATTTATGTAACGAAATAGTGTCACGTAACAAAATGTGCGACGCGGTGTTACCTAGTAACAGTACCTTGAGATCTGCACAGATTATGGATCTGTATGTCATGGCCATCCATCAATACTTCACATCACAGCCTGCATGGCTACTGAGTAACATCGCGTCACACGTTTTTAATTAGAAAGACATATTTATTATAATTTGATTTTCAGAAAGGGAAATTTAATCATTTTTAATTACAGTTTCCTGTTCCCTTGCCCTCACCCGTCACTTGACAACAACCGTTTGAAAAGAAAAGCGGAGAGAGTCTCTTTTCTCGCCGAATTAGAATGTTTCTTTTATATTTTGTTTACTAAATTTGCAACGCAATTTCTTCCATTTTCAGTAAACAAACATTGTTCATTTTCTTCTTCTTCTTTATCATCTTCTTATTCTTCTCTTCTCACAGTGCCGTTACAGTCCAGAGTGGGCCTTGGCCTCCTCTCTGTCCTTGGCAACTGTCCACATCCTGCACTTGCATCCTTTTCTATTACATCCTTCTATCTCAGCTTCGGTCACCCCGCGAATACTTTCCACCTTTCTCAGTAAAGAAAAATTTCCTTGCTGATCTTCATCAGTCGAGCGTATGATATGACCAGGCCAGCATAACCCTCCCAATTTAACTAATTTAAATGCAAATCTTTGCTTTTAAATTTCAGTTGTGGGTTTCTTTATGTTAAGAAAGGACAGGTCGTTAGTTAAGAAAAACACAGTCACGATGATTTTACTGAATCTCTGATTGATTGATTGATTGATTGATTGATTGATTGATTGATTGATTGATTGATTGATTGATTGATTGATTGATTGATTGGAAATATGGAGTCCCAGATCCTTTTGACAGGTGAAAGACTCCTCGGAAAGAATGAGCTTCGGGAGTAGAGCCAAGTGAGATGAAATGAATAATATGGCGTATCTAGGGGAATAATGACCTATGCCGTGGAAGGCGGAATAAGAAGGTTATCTGGAAGTCGACTTGAGATGTAATAATTGCAAGAAACGATGCTTCTTTTTTGCTCTTGCTTTTACGTCGGACCGACTCAGACAGGTCTTATGATGATGATGAGATAGGAAGCGAAGGTGACCGTAATTTAAGTACAGCCTCAGCATTTGCTTGGTGTGAAAATAGGAAAAACCACGGAAAACAGAGAGCTGCCGACAGTGGGGTTCGAACCTACCATATCTTCAAAGTAATCTTACATGTACATAATCCGAAACACACAGTTGACCCGCTCGGTAGAACAGAAGGGGTCACAGTTACAAGTAGAGGGTTATGAAGGTGCTCCGGTTATTCAGAGGCTGAACTCTGAAAGGCATAGAAACGTGGTTATTTATGTTCACTCAACCGCATATACTTTGGCCGGTGGCCGAAGAGATGTTACCTAGAATCCTACCACCTGGACAGTATGTTCATCTCATTTCAAACACGAGGATTTTAAAAGGAAGTCATTATCTGTGGCGGTAAACTTTTGTGCGTAATATGGTTTGTAGTGAGGGTTCCTATAGCTATACCACAGTACATGAACCATGGGAGACGGTTCAGTGACCTAGAAGGTGGTTTCGAGAATCGGGATACTTCGTTATATGGGGTACGAAGAAGTGTGTACACACATACACGCGCAGATTTCTGTGATACTGTACTTGCCTGAACAGATTCGTCTCCGGAAAGCAAGTCGGAAGTATGAGAGGCTGCCTACACACGCTCAGACTTAATGATTTGTTGAGAAGTCACCTAAAGGTGGTTGAATACGCGCTCAGTTCTCTAACATCTCAGCTGTTCTCTGTTTATTCGGATGCTTGGTAAAGTTACAAATATCTGAAAATAATCAGGTTTTCAGTATGCAACATGGTATGCTACTTGGCCTTGCTGTTGCGCTGTGCTGACAATGGCGGCCTGTCCAAATGTGGCAAGGAGGCCGCACGACAGGTGTTTACAATTCTGCAGCACCGAAGACGCACGTTGGCGTTCTCTTGCTGATATGTGCCTTCAGAAAACACCAACCGACGTATTTATTTTCAATACTAAATTTGCTATGCTTTAATAATATCAGTATGATATTTGCTCCACGTTGTCCGACTCCCTGGCTGAATTGTCAGCGTTGAGGCCTTCAGTGCAGAGGTCCTTGGATCGATTCCCAGTCGGGTCAGAGATTTTAATCACGTTTGGCAAGGGGACTGACTCTTTGTGTTTGTCCCAACACTTCCCTGTTCATAATGAGACAACACACCACACTACCATCCAACCACAGAAACACGTAATAGTGTTGGCGTGAGGAAGGGCATCATGCCGTAAAACAGGACCAAATACACATGGATAGCCATCCCGCAGATGTTGGAAAAGCGGTAATAGAAGAAGAAAAGGAAAATTTGCCGCACATTGGGCGTCATTTACCTGCAAACCTTTGGTCGCCTTTTATAATTGGACTTAAGAGGAGCTTCTGTGGCTCAGACGGCAGCGTGCCAGCTTCTCACCACTGGGTTCCGTGGTGATTCCATGTGAGATTTGTGCTGGACAAGACGGAGGCGGGACAGGTTTTTTCCGGATACTCCGGTTTTCCCAGTCATCATTCATTCCAGCAACACTCTCCAATATCATTTCATCTGTCAGTCATTAATCATTGTCTCGTCGACATTAATCCTCGCCGCGAGACTGGGGCTCCATTCATTCCATCCCTGATCCGGTCGAATGATTGGAAACAGGCTGTGCATTTTCATCTTTTCTGCTCGACTTGCACTAAATAAAATAATTGTAATAATCTGTAATGTCCGTAATTTGGGCTACAGCGTTCACCAAAATTGATCCCTCGAATTTAGATAGGGGATGATAATTTTATCTTCTCTCCCAGGGCGTGTACTCTACTTGAGTCTGTGTACTGGTACATACGCTACGTCAGCGCATGCAGAATGGATCTCGTCCCACAAGTGGGCACGGTTGATCCGTGGTCCGACAGCTCTACACTCCGACCGGCCAACCGAGCAGAGAACGAGTGGTCACGGCTTTGCCATGGCTCTACGCCTCTGTATTAAGGAGACGGAGAGGGGCTGGTCCCCACCGTCGTCTGTTCTGTGAATGGTTCTCCGTGTTTTTCCATTCTCCTGCACTAAGGCGAATGCTGGGACAGTTCCTAGTGTACGCCACGGCCGTCAACCCTCTCACATTCTCCGCATATTTCCTGGCCTGAGAGACGGCGTCACCGTCTAGGAGGTCCGCCTACCCCTTCAGGGGAAGAATGAAAACGATTGGTGGTAGTAGTACAGTAGTACATACACTGCGGGCCTTACCTAACGCTCCGAAAACGGTTAAGCGGGTGTGACCGAGCTCGATAGCTGCAGTCGCTTAAGTGCGGCCAGTATCCAGTATTCGGGAGATAGTAAGTTCGAACCCCACTGTCGGCAGCCCTGAAAATGATGTTCCGTGGTTTCTCATTTTCACACCAGGCAAATGCTGGAGCTGTACCTGAATTAAGGCCACGGTCGCTTCCTTCCCACTCCTAGCCCTTCCCTGTCCCATCGTCGGTGCGACGTAAAGCAAAAAAAAAAAGCGGGTGTGAACTGCACCAAGGTTGTTTATCTGAAACAAAACCTCCACAATGACTTCGAATGACTACGGACATTGGCTTAAACAAATTCTATATACGATATTTACAAACGAAAAACTGGAAAGTTTCCCCCTAACATATTAACATACCGGGTGTCTCACCTAGGAGACAGTTTTCTTTGGTGTTTCGGAAGATATTTTCAATTTCGTGCTTGTAATTTGTAGGTAAAATCAGCCTATACAAAGAATGCTCATCAAGTACGTAATGCGACGTCCATTGTCGTCGAAAGTATTAGTAAAATTAATCTAGATATAGAAATACTACATCAATATACATTAAGTCATAATTTACTATTAAATGAAAACAAAACCTTAGCTATTTTTCTAGGATATCGAAGAAATGTATCAAATCTTTTCAACAGGCCATCCTAGCCCTTTCTTGTCCCACCGTTGCCTATCTGTGTCGGTGCGACGTAAAGCAAATAGGAAAGAAATAAAACATTTCAACAGGGACATTCCTCCAGTATTTGTAAACGGTTATGTAGTCAAGTATCAGGAATGTGTTAAGAATTTATGTATTCTTATGGATAATACTCTTTCCTGGACCTTCCATGCCAAGCATTTGGTTAAGAAAGTGTCTGGTATATTGCATCGGTTTCGACGAATCTTGCTGTTTCTTCCCTTTTCGGTTAGAAAGATATTGATCCAAACTACGGTATTTCCTATTTTAGATTACGGCGCTGTAATTTACAGCGATATCTCAGAGAAATATAATACCAAACTCCAGCGAGTTCAGAATTCCTGTGTGCGATTCGTCTTCAGTATTCGTAAAGACTGTCATGTAACATCTTACTACAAAGCCGCAGAATGGTTGAAACTTGGGGATAGACGATTATACTCAGCTGCTTGCTTACTGTTCAGAATTTTAAAATCTAATGCTCCCTCATATTTGACTAAGTCCTTTGTTCAGATGAATCAAGTGCATGATCGGGACAATAGGTTTACAGCTAACACTCTTTCACAGCATCGTACGGTAAAGTGCAGTAAGTCGTTCATTGTCACTGCCTCTCAATTATAAAATGACCTTAAACTATATAAAATACAGTGAAGTAGTGCCAGGACTCAGAAAAAATGCCTAAAATACCGCTACCTTTCCACTTATAAAGCCATGTAAGTGAATTTTCACCAAATTAATTAAATAGTACAAAATATCATGATCTCCTAGATACATTTTAGATGCTCAGTTTTATTTTCAATTCATCCTCGGCATTAAAATTCTTAGATTTCTCTTATGTCTTCTCTTTCTTGTTAGTATAGTCTATGTTCATGAAGTGGTAAATCTCTAATTTTTTTTATCCTCAGTAGGAAAATGTATCTTACTCATTTTTATGTATACTTTTTATTAGATTTTGTATATTATTAACTGATACATATAAGTTAAAATGGCAGTTAGTTACAGCCAAAGGGACCTCTGGTCCTACTTGTAATTAACTTTAAATAAATATATTTCTATTGTCAACGGAAAACGCCGGCTTGTTTCTCACTGCTATTGAAATGTTGTTCAAGGTGTAATTTTATGTACCCAGTCGATAGAGCGGCCTCAGATTAGCATAGTGCAACATTCCGTTAAGGATATTTTTAACGTTGACCAAGAGGAATAGTTGTACTTCCAGCAGCGGCTGAGTGAGACTGCCCTGTGGAAGCAGCACGCCGCGCGGTCAGGCGAGGATACGTGGCGAGGAAGTGTACCGATATGTGGATATGTATAATAATAATAATAATAATAATAATAATAATAATAATAATAATACAGAGCCCTGGAATTAAAAAATACCGTCCAAAACGTTATTGTGACATAGCTTGTATTAGATATAACGGTGAAATCTAACGGCCCCGTCTGAATTCTATATACTGTGTAAATACTGTACTTAAGGAAATCGCTTAGTACGACATTAAGACATATCGTATAAAACAGCTTATTTTTATCAGTTTTTTTTTCGGGGAAATGTATCCACTACAATGTCCAATGTTGATTTTTGTTTTGTTATGCGTACGAAGATTGGTGACAACAATGTACAGCGTATTTTCAAAACTCAAAACTCCTGTTTTCAGTAGTCTGTAGATTTCCATTCATCCTGTCTGTTAAATATTCAAGGCAAGTTTCGCAGTGAAGATGACGCAAGAGAAAGTGTTTAATTTCGAAGAAAAGTCACACTTAATATGGCGGTTACAAAACGGGGTAACGAACGTCAGCATCGCGAAGGAATTGCTTGTATCACACAGCGATTTTATACAATTTGGAGGGGCAGAGAGAACGTCTCATTTATTAGCGAAGACCGCGGTATGGCATTTTAGCAACAAACAGAAAAGACCGGTTTGTGCGACTATAACGATCGTTAACCCATTTATACCCAATGGCCGGGCTGAGTGGCTCAGACGGTTCAGGCGCTGGCCTTCTAACCCCAACTTGGCAGGTTCGATCCTGGCTCAGTCCGGTGGTATTTGAAGGTGCTCAAATACGACAGCCCCGTGTCGGTAGATTTACTGGCACGTTAAAGAACTCCTGCGGGACTAAATTCCGGCACCTCGGCGTCTCCGAAGACCTTTAAAAGTAGTTAGTGGGACGTACAGCAAATAACATTATACCCAATGGGCACTTCCGCGCCCTCTTGGAAATTTAATTATTAGACAAGTCTACAATGTTTTAAATATAACTGGGCATTGTCAGCGAGAAATAGCCATGACAATGAGCTGTTATGTGTGCGCGCCGAGCAACAATTGTTTTTGATCACTTCTTGACAGTTACAGGGAAAGAAGGACGTTTGGAATGCCATCACAAGCTCCAAAGTGGAGGTAAGTTTCATAAGCTCTTTATCACCTGTGTAGCTGAACTAATAGCTGAGAAAGATCATACTAGGATGTGCAATGATGCCAGTGTCATTATATTGTTTTCATATTCACTTAGCGTGATTCTATGATACAAATGACTTAAGGTGGGCATGAAAGTGCCCATTGGACATGAGTCTTACAACTTTGTTTGAACTTTATTAGACATTATTTACCAATGTAATTCCAACATTTCCGACACAGCATGCTTGAAAATATGATTTTCGTCAATTATTTAGCACATAATACAAACTATCAATTATGAAGAATATTTATTTTGATGTCAGTGTGCTGTTTAATTTTTCTGTTGCGTTTTGAAGTATAATTAGCCTGTTTATGAAGAACCATGTGTTTGTGCACAGAATATTGCCATTATATCTCATTATATTTTTTCCAGCACACGGAATTTGACTCTAGCAGAGATAATCGAGGAGATTGAGAATCTGGATTCGCCGGATGTTCTTGGTCCTGATGTTTTTATTGGACCTCCTGAAGGTGGTGGCTCAGATGAAGTCTCTGGTGATGAAATTTGTAATGACCCAGACAGACTATCAAGCAATTAACTTAGGGCCCCTTCTGAAATAGAGATTATACATGCGGGAGAGTTTAGCGATGAAGAAAATCCAGACAATTATTCACTGAACACCACCACTGATGAAAGTTCAACTTCTCCGGCAACAACAGAAGAAACAGCATCGAGTTTACTTCCTTCCAGTGGAAGAAGGGTGACCTTCCGTTTCCACCATTAACACCACAAGATCCGCAGATCAAATTTTCTACTACGTCCCACTTGACTGAATCTTCTCACCGGTTAGCGTCCTTGGAAACATTTTTGACGCCTGAAATAATCCTGTCATTATTGAAAGACACAGTGCAGTATGCAACACAACGAAATAATCCAGCTCTTCAACTATCAATGGAAGATATATACATCTTTATAGGCATTATCTACCTTAGCGGATACGTCCCTCTCCCACGCAGGCGAATGTTTTAGGAGAACGCAGATGTTCAAAATTCGACAGTGAATATTATTCCAAATGATATGTTCGCTAAAGTTCGTCCTTTGTTGGAAAAACTCAATGAACAGTTCATGGTGAATGCAACAAGTGAAAATAACATATCCATAGATGAATCCATGATTCCCTATTTCGGGCGACATGGCTGTAAGCAGTTCTTACGCTTGCAACCAGTTAGGTTTGGGTTCAAAGCTTGTGTAATGGCACAAAAGAATGGATATTGCTTGAAAGTTTATCTCTATCAGGGTAAAGGGCTGAGTGTGGTCAGTAATCCAAAACTGGGATTTGGAGAATCTGTTGTGCTTACCTTTTGTGATTCTTTGATAGGTTCTTATACAAATACTGTGTTTCTCTTTTTACTTCGATATTTTTTTCACCAGTGCGAAATGGATATCTGAACTTGGGAAAAAAGGAATGAAAAGAACGGGTACTGTACGGTCAAACCGAGTTGCTAAGTGCCCTCTTCCTGACGAAAACATTGTGAAGAAGTGGAAGAGAGGAGATTAGGTGTCCTATGTTGCCTCCAAACAGAACATCGTCGCTATAGCATGGATGGACAACAATACAGTTTTCATTCTATCCAATGAATCGGGCATATACCCTCTTCAACAAGTCACAAGATACTCAATAGCAGGGAAAAGTAGAATAACTGTACCTCAACCCATGGTGATAAACAAATATAACTTATATATGGGTGGGGTAGATCTAATGGGAAATAACGTAGCGAACAAACTGGGTTTCCATCCGCGGGAAGAAGAGGTACATACCAATAATATTTTGGTTATTTAATGTGTGCATGAACAATGCTTGGTTGCTTGCGAGATCCCATAGAATATCCCTAGGAGCATACTGTATGTGTTCAAACACTTCTCCGGAAATATGGCACACCTCCGAAGACACCAGGACCAATGCGGTATTCTGATAGGGTAAACAAACCTGCTCGAGAGACTCATGGAGGTCATCTCATCATAACGTCCGACTCGTTGGCTGAATGGTCAGCGTACTGGCCTTCGGCTCAGAGGGTCCCGGGTTCGATTCCTGGCCGGGTCGGGGATTTTAACCTTCATTGGTTAATTCCAGTGGCTCGGGGCTGGGTGTTTGTGCTGTCCCCAACATACCTGCAACTCACACACCACACATAACACTATCCTCCACCACAATAATACGCAGTTACCTACACATGGCAGATGCCGCCCACCCTCATCGAAGGGTCTGCCTTACAAGGGCTGCACCCGGCTAGAAATAGCCACACGAAATTATTATTATTATTATCTCATCATAACGGGGTAAGCAAAAAGAAGATGTGCCCTTTGTCGCAAGGTGAAGACAGTCATGGCTTGTGAGAGGTGCCAAGTTCCACTTCACAGGCATTGCCTTGCTGAATATTACAAGAACTAAGACTTTTGTGTCATATTCTCTATACAAACTTGGTGAAAATCTTAGATTTGTTTGCCTTGAGACTATATTCAGACATTAGTTGCAATAGATGAAGTGTCTTTGTGTGTAGGTGCACTTTGAAACACACCATCGAGCAAAGAATTAACGAAATATTTGTAAAATAGTGCTTGAATTGAAATAAGACAGCCATTTAACTGCAAATAAGTGTAATTTATCATTATCAACAAGATTTTGTAATCAAAATATCCTTCCATGGTATGCTTGTAGAACTCGTGACCAATGGGCACTTTCATACCCACCACCGTTTTGTACCCCAAACAAATCATATTGGCAAAAATGACTGTATATGTAGTAAATACATGCGATTTTAACTTAATAAAATGATTCTTATTTTAAAATTTCAAAAAATAAGTTCCGGGCATAAATAGGTTAATTGGAGGTATCTTCGGAGTCGTTATAATCGCTTTCGATTGCATTATAAATCAGACATTTTCTGTAACGGACGTGTAATAACCTGGCGAAAATACTTTCGGGGGGGGGGGGGAGGTAGTTGATGAAAATCGACGTCACCTGACTGAACTCTTCAACTTTTGATGTTTAACTTTCTCGTGTCTTACCGTAAGTGATTATGAAAGCAGCTAATGATTTACAACGACGTATGTCATATACCACGTCTGTACATCAGGTGAACCGCATAGCAAACCACATGTCACGTTGCTAGAACAAATGGCCTTCTTAAATATCTCCAGCGATATACTTCAGTGACAACGACAGTCAGTCTCCTGCTGTTTAAACTACAAGAGTTTATGTCACAGCAGTTGATAAATGACCTTGGAATAACAGAGTAAATTCTACTTGCTTGTGTGCTTGTTGTCCCTTCTTTAAAAAAGCCTCTTGTTTAATATATCGGTATACTACTAATGGCATTCGGTCTCCGAAGACATGCGGTCAGTATTTATACTGTGAGCAAGCACACATTTATAGATCTTCGTGGTTAAAAAAAAAGAATCAACTACAGTCTGATAAATATTGAGAAATTGCAGAGCATAGGAGATGTAGGCCTACTTCTTGAGCTGCTTTCTGGGCGGTATGGATTAAGTTCAAACTGTCTAATGCAGACTGATGAGTTGACAGGTTCCAACGTGAATGATGTAGCTTTTCAAGGGCACATTGTGAATCAGAAAGTATTAGAATCTTACGGGAGTGAAGAATTCCATACCTAATGGCTGAATCGATAGCTAAAATTTCTGCAGTAACGATGGACGTCTCTTGAGGTAAAGAGTACTTTCTTGATACCTGAGATACAACACAGAAGAACGCACAACCCTCGTCTGTTGAGGTCTTGGATCCTTCACTATGGATATGAACAAAACTGGGCCCAGTGGTAGCCTATTGAGAAAAAGCTGATAAACTTTCAATAATATACACTGACTGACAGAGCAAATGCAACACCAAGAAGGAGTGGTTCGAAAGGGATGAAAGTTGGGGAAAAAACAGAGACGGCACGGACGAATAATTGATGTTTATTTCAAACCGATATGCAGGTTACACAATGCGCACGGCATCGACTCAGTAGGATGTACGACCACCGCGAGCAGCGATGCACGCAGAAACACGTCGAGGTACAGAGTCAATAAGAGTGCGGATGGTGTCCTGAGGGATGGTTCTCCATTCTCTGTCAACCATTTGCCACAGTTGGTCGTCCGTACGAGGCTGGGGCAGAGTTTGCAAACGGCGTCCAATGAGATCCCACACGTGTTCGATTGGTGAGAGATCCGGAGAGTACGCTGGCCACGGAAGCATCTGTACACCTCGTAGAGCCTGTTGGGAGATGCGAGCAGTGTGTGGGCGGGCATTATCCTGCTGAAACAGAGCATTGGGCAGCCCCTGAAGGTACGGGAGTGCCACCGGCCGCAGCACATGCTGCACGTAGCGGTGGGCATTTAACGTGCCTTGAATACGCACTAGAGGTGACGTGGAATCATACGCAATAGCGCCCCAAACCATGATGCCGCGTTGTCTAGCGGTAGGGCGCTCCACAGTTACTGCCGGATTTGACCTTTCTCCACGCCGACGCCACACTCGTCTGCGGTGACTATCACTGACAGAACAGAAGCGTGACTCATCGGAGAACACGACGTTCCGCCATTCCCTCATCCAAGTCGCTCTAGCCCGGCACCATGCCAGGCGTGCACGTCTATGCTGTGGAGTCAATGGTAGTCTTCTGAGCGGACGCCGGGAGTGCAGGCCTCCTTCAACCAATCGACGGGAAATTGTTCTGGTCGATGTTGGAACAGCCAGGGTGTCTTGCACATGCTGAAGAATGGCGGTTGACGTGGCGTGCGGGGCTGCCACCGCTTGGCGGCGGATGCGCCGATCCTCGCGTGCTGACGTCACTCGGGCTGCGCCTGGACCCCTCGCACGTGCCACATGTCCCTGCGCCAACCATCTTCGCCACAGGCGCTGCACCGTGGACACATCCCTATGGGTATCGGCTGCGATTTGACGAAGCGACCAACCTGCCCTTCTCAGCCCGATCACCATACCCCTCGTAAAGTCGTCTGTCTGCTGGAAATGCCTCCGTTGACGGCGGCCTGGCATTCTTAGCTATACACGTGTCCTGTGGCACACGACAACACGTTCTACAATGACTGTCGGCTGAGAAATCACGGTACGAAGTGGGCCATTCGCCAACGCCGTGTCCCATTTATCGTTCGCTACGTGCGCAGCACAGCGGCGCATTTCACATCATGAGTATACCTCAGTGACGTCAGTCTACCCTGCAATTGGCATAAAGTTCTGACCACTCCTTCTTGGTGTTGCATTTGCTCTGACAGTCAGTGTACGTCGAAGTTAAAGGCTCTGCAAAGTGTCAAGTGAGTGATATTTGATGGAGAGCCTGTGGTTCCTGTACGTAAGGTTATTGATAAGTTTCTAGAATTTGAAAAGAAGTGGTCAAGTACAGTATTTTAAGAACTACTCCGATACTCCCCAGATCTTGGTGTAGAAGACCACTGAGAAAATCCTTGCAGGGTGTCTCAGAATATGAATCCCCTTATCTCATTTGAGCTTGCGACGCTGAGTGCACACCGATACCGTTAAAAACACTCCGGACATTCTTAAATCCTAATTTTAATCCTATCAACTCTAACCATATCACCAAAATATTAGCTTAGTAAAGATCACAAGATTTTTTTTTCTATTTGTTTTACGTCGCCCCGACACAGATAGGTCTTATGGCGACGATGGGACGGGAGAGGGCTGGAAGTGGGAAGGAAGCGGCCGTGGCCTTAATTAAGGTACAGCCCCAGCATTTGCCTGGTGTGAAAATGGAAAACCACGGAAAACCATCTTCAGAGCTGCCGACAGTGGGATTCGAACCCACTATCTCCCGAATACTGGATACTGACCGCACTTAAGCGACTGCAGCTATCGAGCTCGGTGATCACAAGATTTCACCGTTGAAGACACGCTGAAAGTATTAAGTATGTCCGTCGTTTTATTATAGACCAATGTAAATGTTATTTCATATTGTGATGAAATACCTTGGGCAGCATTTCTCACCCATGATTCCATTATAAAACAGCTCAACCTCAGAATCAGATTATCATCAATATGTAAACAAAGAGATTTACAATGGACACACTATGCGACGTGGGAATGACAGCATAAAAAACTGATCATTCTTGACAATGTTGCCGACAAGTGGATGAGTTCCCACTCGAAGGTAGAATATTATTAACAGTATAACCGGGTCGAACATCTTTGGTGCAACACGTCTGGCCGAGGACTGCAAGAGGTGGAGATAACTGAGCAACAGCCTCCTCGGAGATCACGATCCTCAGAATTGAGAGAACGATAAGGAGAGACATTATTGATGAAATTGACTTCTTTGCGTATTCATAAGTGTACGGATAATGGCACTTTGCGGTACACTGACTACCTTCAGGACACTTTTATTAGAAATTGTCTCTGATTGGTTGAACTCCACACTAATGTAAACACGGATAATCAGGGAGATTATGAATCAGCGAATGCCAAAGTTAACCTTGTTGCATTGTTTCTCCGCCTCATTGTAGTACTGTAGTTCCGTACCCATCTACACGAAAAATGTTATCTTTGCATTCCCAGCTATCCGACGGATAAACATCACCCATATCGCAATATATCATAAAGTTCGTATTACTTTCATTAATTTAAGACCAGAGAACCATGTTTGTTCATGACTTTGGTATCTTAGTGGACTGTTCACTGCTTCGAATAACATTTATTAGGTACCACATAACCCCATGTACACATCTCTCATACATTTCATAACAACACACACAATAAAATAAAAATTCACTGTATGAGTCAAGCATGGAGAATTTGCGTCGCGAAGTGTCCAAATTAGGCTATTTATAATTAAATAATTCATTTAAAAACTTCACCATAGTGTGAAATAAATTATTGTACGCAAAAACCACTAAAGTGATAGGTTTACCTTACTCGTTAGAAAATTCCGTCCGAACCGCAATTGAATCAGTGTTTATTAGTTTTAAAATTGAGGACCTCGGTGCACAAACCGGTCAAGTCCAACTGTTTCTGAAAAATAACATTTTATATGTGTTGAGTATAGAAATAGATACCACACGTTTGATAAAAGAATCAGACACGTTCGCCTTTAAGCAACGTCTCTGCCGTTGACAAGGGCTTGACTGCATCATGAATTTGCATTGCCGGGACTTGACTCAATCTTGCTCTGAAACCCTCTCTTGCTAGATGGTAGTAACAGTCAACTGTGATGAAGGACAGTACGAATACAAGTCCCTGCAGCACGTGTAAAATTGTATGTGTTGTGCTTTGACATGTTAGTTGCTACCACAGTCCAATGCCGATCAAGATAACTAAATTTAAAGGTGTGCAAAATCTTTCACAGTAATATGTGCCGAAGTGTTAAGTCATGCAGTACGACAGAACGAAAAAATAATAATTTAAGTGAATAAAAGGTCATATAACAACTGCAAGATGTAGAATCCTAACCATGTCATTTGCCATTTTTGTGTCGTTTTATTAGTCATGTTTCTGTATTACCCTTAACATGGAAATAAAATGCAAATGCCTGTGTATACAAATGCGTATGCAAATAAACTTATGTACTGTATAAGATTTCCACATTTGCAATGATTGACGATCCAGTTGTCTTATTTGGAAACTAAACTGAGAGGGAAACGGGTTTTAAGTTTCTTTTTCAAGTAATTAACAAATAAATGCCGTTTTTGCATGACTAATACTGCACTGCTTCTTTTCGGGACAAAAAACAGCACCGAGGTCATCCTAAAAAGTGTCTATGTAAAAAACGAAAAGTACAAAAACATTGGTAACCAGATAACATCCCCAATAATTATCCTACATTTCGTGTGAACAGTTTTATTTGATATTCATGCACAGTTGGACGTTCTGGAATGATTTTATTGTCTCGTATAAAATTTTACTTTTCAGACTTCACCGGTTTTTACACCGAGGTCGCGCATCAATCTTGTAGCATACTCAGAAAATTTCAAGGAGATTGGTTAAAGACTGTGTGGCATCGAACATTTCGAAAAGTTTTGAAAGTCACGCCTACCCCTACCGGAGAAAGCGAGTTTAAATGTCTCAAATGTAATTAAGAGCACAATAAATATCTCAAACGAGATGACTTTGAATTCTCGAACATCATAAGACGGACACTCTCCTACCTTCTTCTTGACTTCGCTAACCATTTTTGACATTTTCGATCTTCTACGAGCAGTGTTTAGCACTCAGTGTCCAGAAACTTAGTGCATCGAACCCGAGCCAATGGTTGTAATACTTAGGAGACGAAATGTAGGAAATGTAGCTATAATCCTCTTTAAAGCCCTTTCAACTACTGTGGTAGACCTCCTATCTGAAGTTCCCATGTTTGATTCCCGGCCAGTTCAGAGATTTAAATTGTGGACTGAGGACTGAGAGACTAAACACAATATTTATATTATGTTTTTCCATTATTTTACACATCCCTCGTGTCATTCGGTTTCATGACCAATATAAACCCATTACACGCATAGTGACCTCGTTACGAATGCCGGATGTACACTACAATTCTGCGATGATATCGGTTACTCTTGGTTACGTATTATTGCTGTTCTGAAAAGAGGTAATGCGTGACGCAATTTCCGGAATTTTAATATTTCTAATACAACGTTGTTACTTTGCTAAATGATATAATTCTATAACAATCTTTTTGCTCCTAACATTTTCCAATAGATACATATTCCGTTCATCAGATCGCAGAACGCCATTCTTTTTTTCTACTTGCTTTAGGCCTACGTCGCACCGACACAGACAGCTCTTATGGCGACAATGGGACAGGAAAGTCCTAGGAGTGGGAAGGAAGCGTCCGTGGTCTTAATTAAGGTACAGCCCCAGCATTTTCCTGGTGTGAAAATGGAAAACCACGGGAAACCATCTTCAGGGCTGCCGACAGTGGGGTTCGAGCCCACTATCTCCCGGATGCAAGCTCACAGCTGCTCGACCCTAACCGCAGAACGCCATTTTAATCTATCAAATACGATAGCTGAGTGCAAATAGACTCATTTGAAATTACACTTAATCGTATCCAGCTGCTTACGTATTTCATGCAGGTGATATATTTTTTACTTTATAACTTTTTTTGCTAGCGGTTTAATGTCGCACTAACACATCAAAGTTTTTCGGTGACGTAAATATGGGAAGGTAGCGGCCGTGGTCTTAATTAAGGTACGACCACCAGCATTTTCCTGGTGTGGAAATGGGAAACCACGGAAAACCATCTTCAGGGTTGCTGACAGTTGGTTTCCAGTCTACTATCTCCCGAAAGTAAGCTCACAGCTGCGCGCCCCTAACCTCACGGCGAACTCGCTCGGTAGTATTATAACTTTGTTCGTAGAACAGTTAGAAACTGTTGCCAACTATCAAACGCTTGCGGACATTCAAATTCGCGTTCGTAGTAGCGATCATTAGAGTTGCTGACTACTAATGTCTTGTTCGTACAAGGTCTTCAAACTGTTGGAAACCATCAGCAAACCGTTGGAAGTTTCCAATCGTGGACGAAAACTCTTTCCATCAGCGAGTCAGAATATGCGCGCTCACACCCAGTGCCATCTATGTTCATTTCACAACTGACCTGAGAATTACTTCACGGCCGTGATTAGTTGCTCAAGTAACCTACAAAATAAGTCAAATTGACCAAATATTAAAAAAAAATATATATATATATAACCCCACTTCTGTATTTATGTCTAAGTACAGTATATGTACAGACTTTCAACTAATAAATACTATTTAGTCATTCATGTTGTTATCTTACCACGTTCATCCATTGTTAACGTTGAAGTTACGAATAAAATCCGAATTCATTTCTGAAGCTCACAGAGTACACAACATGTTGGTTCAAAATAGCTAACGTCTCCAACCACTTCCGTTCGTAGTGGAAATTAGCTCGTCACGTTTCAAACTAGTTGCCAACCAAACATGCGCATATGGACGATAAATCGAACTATCGCGGATTCGTTCTGCGAACAATATATTTGTGAGGTCTATAATGTCTTTCATTCTCTGATATTCGTGAGACCATTCTTTTGTGGATACACTTACCTGCCCTCGCCGTATAGCGGGTGTGCAGCTTCATCAGGTGAATATTCGAGATCGCGCGTAGTGAACGTATTTCCCTAACTAATAATATAAGACGAAACCGCGCGCAAGTTTGTCCACATTTAGTGTAGTGCTTTGTGTTTGTAATATTTTGCGCGCCAAACTCAACATTGGAAAACTAGTAAGAATTGCAGTGTGTAAAACACCAACGTAGCATAAAAATTAAGGATAAATTGGGTCATCCCTCTCATTAGGACAGTGGAATTGAATAAAAATATACAGGTTTGAATTAATAAAAAACTCGTCTTTGTTAAAAACGTTACATACAATCTTATAAGGGGCATACTTTCTCAGTACGTGAAATATTTAATCGTCTGCTTATGAAGATCTGTGAAAATTAAGGTCAGTATACATAGGACCTAGTCATTTATAAACATATTCCGCATATTTTTCTACTACATTAAATCACGTTTATATTTTTTTTGTTACTGAACTTCAGATCTTGACACGAAGGCGCCGTCGATTTATGATCGATGGGTAAAGGGAGTTACAGGTGTGAAACCACAACGTTGTGGTTGACACAATCAATCATATGCCATTCGGGGCGAAATTCACCAGAACAAAGGCGACATTATCCTCATATAAGGCGTAGTCAGCAATGCAAGTCAGTTTTCGCAGCAGGAGAGTGTTGATAAGTCTGTCGTTCGTCGTTACACTCAGTTGGGTGCAAGAACGTTTAAGGCCTCCCGTAAGGTATGAGTAGAATCTTGTGTGTAGATTATAATAAGGTAAACATTTCGCTTTAATTTAATTGGAAAAAGCGCGCATCGTCGAGAATTTAAGAAAATTATTGTGGAGCACTTTTTTAACTTTTTACAATTGGCTTTAAGTCGCACCGGCACAGAAAGGTCTTCTGGCGACGATGGAATTGGAAAGGGCTAGGAGTGGGAAGGAAGCGGCTGTGGCCTTAATTAGGGTACATCCCCAGCATTTTTCTGGTGTGAAAATGGGAAACCACGGAAAACCATATTCAGGGCTACCGACAGTGGGGTTCGAACCCACTATCTCCCGGATGCAAGCTCACAGCTTCGCCCCCCTAACCGCACGGCCAGCTCTCCTTGTCCCCTTTTTAACCTAAAGCCAGACTAAGTGACTCAGACAGTAGAGTTTAAGTCCGGAAGTTCGGTCCCATTCAATGCTACGCCAGCTTCGTCAGTAGATTTATCGGCACGTAAAAAAATGTCTACGGACCAACATTCTTGCACCTCTGCGCCTCCGAAAATCGTCAAATTTGACAGTGGGACGAAAGAACATGTTATTATTATTATTATTACTTATTTATTTATTTATTTATTTATTTATTTATTTATTTATTTATTTATTTATTTATTTATTTATTTATTTATTTATTTATCTGTTTACGCTCCGGGGTTGGTTTTTCCCTCGGACTCAGCGAGGGATCCCACCTCTACCACCTCAAGGGCAGAGTTCTGGAGCGTGAGACTTTGGATCGCGTGTATACATCTGGGGAGACGGACCAGTACATTGCTTAGACGGCCTCACCTGCTATGCTGAAGGGGCCTTATAAGGATATTGGGGGGGGGGGGATTGAAAGGAATACACAAGGAAGGGGAAGGAAGCGGCCGTGGCCTTAAGTTAGGTACCACCCCGGCATTTGCCTGAAGGAGAAGTGGGAAACTACAGAAAACAATTTCGAGGATGGCTGAGGTGGTAATCGAAACCCCCTCTACTCAGTTGACTTCCCGGGGCTGAGTGGACCCCTTTCCAATTTTGTGGCAGAGCAGGGAATCGAACCTGGGCCTCCGGTGGTGGCAGCTAATCACATTAACCACTACACCACAAAGGTGGACATTATTATTATTATTATTATTATTATTATTATTATTATTATTATTATTATTATTATTATTATCTAGCCCTGTGGTATAGAGGTAGCGTGCCTGTCCCTTATTCCAAGGCCCTGGGTTCGTTTTCCGGCCAGTTCAAGGATTTTAATTCTGGAATGAGGAGTAGAACGGGGTTCACTTGATACAAAACTTTTCCGCAGCTCTTAGTAACAGGAAAAGAGCGCACAGTGAGAAGATGGCGCTACTGATTTAGTAAACATAGATGAACTCCGGTTGCCATAGTTTCCATGTTAATAGGCATTTGCCTATATTACTAAGTTGCTAATAAATGCATTATGTATGGCATATTTTGTCCAATTAAACGTTATCTGTAATGTTAATTGTAGAGTGTACTAGTAGTGATGCGGGTACTGGCAGCGCTTTGTCTGTGGAGAAATCCTTATCGAGTTACAACGCTTGAGTAATGGCACACTCTTGGCCTCGTACGACGAACTTTCAATTACCACGGAATGGTATTTCTTATCTTTCTCCTGTATCTTTCAGTGCCTTTCCATGAACTTATTCGCTTTCTATAACCATCATTGTTATAATGTAATCTTGGACTATTTCACTTTCGAACTGAACATGCTTTTCCCTATCCTATAGTTTACACACAGTGATCCACTATATTCCAAAATATGCGTCCTAACAAAGAATGGAAAGGGACAGTCACGTTCGAATGTCCTGTTACCTGTTACTTATCAATCTTTTTTTTTTTTCTGTTGGCTTTACGTCGCACGACGATGGGACAGGAAAGGGCTAGGACTGGGTAGGAAGCGTCTGTGGCCTTAATTAAGGTACAGCCCCAGCATTTGCCTGGTGTGAAAATGGGAAATCATGGAAAACCATTTTCAGGGCTGCCGACAGTGGGTTCGAACCTACTATCTCGCGAATACTGGATACTGGCCGCACTTAAGCGACTGCAGCTATCGAGCTCGGTACACTTATCAATCAGCATGCAATTAATACCAGAGGCGTTGCGTATCAAAACTAGTCTTATCCATGTTTTAAAAACTGAAAATGAGATAGAAGTGGTTGTGGATTCTAACAGCTAACCTACATGTGGTAACAAAAAAAAAAGGTCATACATTTTAAATAGACACGATCATTTGAGTTTCATAGCAAAACTCGCCCCATCCGCCCTAGTTTCCCATAAAGACCAAACTCTAGCGAAGTTCAGAATAATTCAGAGGAGCAGCACAATTATTGTTATGAATAAATGCATGGTTAGCGAAAGTGAATCGAGCACAAGACTTAGAAAATAACTACATATAAATCACAATCTTCAGTAAATAAAATGGCGTATGGCTTTTAGTGTCGCGAGTGTCCGAAGGCATGTTCGGCTCACCAGGTAAAGGTCTTTTGATTTGACTCCCGTAGGCAACCTGCGCATCATGATGAGGATGAAATGATGATGAAGATGAGACATACACCCAGCCCACGTGCCAGCGAAATTAACCAATGATGGTTAAAATTCCTGACCTTGCCAGGAATCGAACCCGGGGCCCCTGTGACCAAAGGCCAGCACGCTAACCATGGAGCCGGAGAGTAAGGTTGTACCCTTAGCGTATACGCTTACATAGCAGAAAGTGTTCTAGAAAGTGCATTAAATGTCCCTGCGACTTCGACTCAATACCTAAGATAAAGGAACCACTGTGTGGGATTTGCTTCCGTTCAGGCGAAGACGTTCTGCAGGCAATCGATCGCTCTCTTTGCACCATCCAGAGATTAGGCAGTGCCGAAGGTATCGAAATGCTTCCGCGTCGCTGAGAACACATTGCACTTGTTTTCGCCAGGTGTATAAGGCCGGTTGCCCATCCTGAGGCCACATGATGCTACATCGTAGAAATGTAAAACCTAGAACCTTTTGCTTATGCTAGGAAAATAAGTATTTGCCACCACTAAAATATCAACCTATATATAGTTTTGAAAATAAGCCTATATTGCATGTTTCGTTTATATATATATATGTACTAGCTGTAGTACCCGGCGTTGCCCGGATAGTTTTTTAATGTTTCCTTTAAGATTTGTATTACCAGTTAGTTATGTGTGAATGGAATGAATTTTCGACATGTTGATTGATACTTTACGGTCTATTGTGTAGTTTTAGAGTTATTTATTTGTGTTTGATTTCAAGTTTTAGATTGATCCATTCAAAAAACTAATAAGTGTCGACTATGTGTGTTTACCCGTGGCACTAAAGATACAATGTACACGATTTCAACTTCATTGAGACTGTCACCAATCAGCCTTCCGACCTCTAAAGCAGCGCATTCAACTCTAATCTCGGTTATTTCAGACTATTTACTTTTAAGCCCATCTCAGTCCCCGTCTCAATGGAGGCTGAACGTGGACTTCAACGGTATCCAGAGCGTCACAATTCATCTTAGGAACACATAAACAATGGAATCGACATTAATATAGGTTATTTTCCATTATTTTTACATATCAACCCCTCCCATTCCCCATACCTAGCGAGGGTTGGGATGTTTCATCACCATAGTATTTTTTTTTTCAGACAGTAAGTCACATGTGTACCAAGTTTCGTTGGTAGCTATTCTGAAGCATGCCCACATCTATAATCTCGGTCATTTTTACATTAATTTTTAACCCCTTCTACATATAAGTCACTACCTTCAGTATTAACAGAGGAGAAAGAGTAAGTTGTGCCCTTAGTGTATACGCTTACATGGCAGAAAGTATTCTAGAAAGTGCATGGAGTGTCCCTGCGACTTCGACTTAATACCTAAGATTGCGGCTGAAGTATGACTTAACTACCACCCTGTCACAGTTCAACTCGGCGACCTCGTAAACAATGGATTCAATATTTATATCAGTCGTTTACGATTATTTTTATAGTTCACCCCCACCCCCGGGAGTGCTAGGGGTGTTTTCCTCCAATATTTTTTTCAGATAGTAAGTCGTATGTGTACCAATACTGTATGAGGGCTATGCTGGAAAAATACACACATGCATGCGTACTTTCGGTAATTTTTGATATTTTCCTTTTCACCCCTTCTCATCCCCATGCCGATGGGGGCTGAATACTGACTTCAATGACATGCGGAGATATGGACTGAACATTAATATTTGTTATTGTCTATTATTATTGCACCCCTCTTTACGCATTTTTTTTATAATTCAACCCCGCCCCCTAGAGGTGCTAGCGGTATCTTATCCCATAGTATTATTTTTTCAGATAATAAGTCATGTGTACCAAGTTTGGTTGAGAGGTATGCTATAATATACACACATACGTCTATAAACTCGGTCACTTAGGGCATTTTCTTTTCTTCACCCGTTCTCACCCCCCCTGCCGATTGGGACTCAATTTTGTCTTAAACGGCATCCATAGTGTCACAATTAATTCTCAGCGAACAAAAAGGTATGGATTCGACACTATTGTAGATTATTTTTATATCTCACCTCCTCCCACCCCCACGCGTTCTGGCTTGCCATACCTCCAAGCAGTTTGTCTCCTGATAGTAAGTTTTAAGTGTACCAAGTTCGGTTCGAATCACTCCCGTAGTCCCGAAAACTATGGATTCAACACTAATGTAGGCTGTTTTAGTTCTATTTCACCCCCTTCCCTAAGGGTTCTAAGGATGTCTTGCCCCCACAGATAAACTTTGTTCAAAGTTTAGTTGACAGCTATGCTGGAACATACTCTCGGTCACTTTGGACATTTTCTGTTCTTCACCCCTTCTCATACACCTGCCGATTTGGGCTCAACTGGGACTTAAACAACATCCGGAGTGTCATTATTCATTTCAGTGCTCCGTAAACTACACATTCGACACTATTTTCAATTATTTTTATATCTCACAACCTCCAACCCCTACCCCTGGAGGTTCTAAGGATGTCATACCATCATGCCGTTGAAATGAAATGGCGTATGGCTTTTAGTGCCGGGAGTGTCCGAGGACAAGTTCGGCTCGACTGATGCAGGTCTTTTGATTTGACTCCCGTAGGCGACCTGCGCGTCGTGATGAGGATGAAATGATGATGAAGACGACAGATACACCTAGCCCCCGTGTCAGCGAAATTAAACAATTATGGTTAAAATTCCCGACCCTGCCGGGAATCAAACCCGGGACCCCTGTGACCAAAGGCCAGCACGATAACCATTTAGCCATGGAGCCGGACATCATGTCGTTTATCTTCTGATGTAAGTCATAAATCATAAGTTTAGCAAGTTTGGTTGAAATCGCTCCAGTAGTCCTGAAAACTATAGATTCAACACTATTATTGAGCGTTTTTAATTATATTTCACCCCCTCTCCTATGGCTTTTAGGCGTTTTTGCCCCCACAGCATATTTCACAGTTAGTAAGTAATATTTGTAACAAATTGTTGGTCATTTTGGTCATTTTAGTTTTTCACCCTTTCTCACCCACGATGCCAAAGAGGGCTGAACTTGGACTTTAAAACATCCAGAGTGTCACTGTTCATCTCAGCGAGCCCGAAAACTGCGGATTCGATACTATTTTCGATTATTTTTATATCTCACCCCTCACCCCCACCACTAAGGGTGCTAGGGGTATATTACGCCCAACGCGGTTAGTCTCCTGATAGTAAGTCGTATGTGCACCGAATTTCGTTGAAATCGCTCTAGTAATCCTGAAAACTATGGATTCGAAACTAATATCGGTCGTTTTAGGTATATTTATATTTTACCCCCTCCCCTGGGAGTTCTAGGGGTGTCTTTCTCCAGTAGCATTTTTCGCAGATTGTAAGTAATATTTGTACCAAGTTTATTTGACAGCTCTGCTGGAAAATACACACATACATCCATAACTCGGTCATTTTGGTAATTTTATTTTTTCATCCTTTCTCACCCCCTATGCCGAAGGGGGAATAAACTTGGACTTAAAAACAATCCGGAGTGGTACTATTCATTTCAGCGACCACGAAAACTATGGATTCGACACTATTTTCAATTATTTACATGTCTCACTCCCCCCTCACTCCCCACCCAAAAAGGGTGATGGACTTGAAATTTTTTAAAAAATCCGGAGTGGTACTATTCATCTCAGCGATTCCGAAAACTATGGATTCGACACTATTTTCAATCATTATTTGTACCTAACCCACCCGACCACTATTTTCAATCATTATTTGTACCTAACCCACCCGACCCCATACCCCTGAGGGTGATAGGGATGGCTTACCCCCACAGTGCTCGCCTCCAGATAGTAAGTCACAAGTGTAGCAAGTTTGGTTGAAATTGCGCCAGTGTTTAAGGAGATGTGCCGTTTACACATACACACGTCCATTTTTATATAAAGAAGATACATTTTAAACTCTGTTAGGACAAATGATAACTGTACATTGTTATTAATAATAATTATTGTAAACACAATGTGCCGGGCTGAGTGGCTCAGACGGTTGAGGCGCTGACCTTCTGGCCTTCGATTCTGGCTCAGTCCGGTGGTATTTGAAGGTGCTCAATTACGTCAGCCTCGTGTCGGTAAATTTACTGGCACGTTAAAAAACCCCTGCGGGACTAAATTGCGGCACCTCCGCGTCTCCAAAAACCGTACAAGTAGTTAGTGGGACGTAAAGCTAATAACATTATTATTATTATTATTATTATTATTATTATTATTATTAACACAATGTAAGAATTTATACGATATTAATACAACTATACCATACGAGCATAATCCCTCGGTAGCTGGTATATGAGGTACGTGGAGGGTCCTCTAAACGGGTGCGAGTAAGGTCGGTTAGTAAAATGAAAATCCGCAGCTTTTTTCCGGTCATTCGACAGGGTCAGGAATGAAATGAATGAAATCCCCATCTAGCGGCGAGGAGACGATTGTGCCGGCTGCCGAAACCTGTCGTACTCCCCTGGGGCAATGATTAATGACTTACAGATGAAGTGAAATGATATTGGAGAGTGTTGCTGGAATGAAAGGTGACAGAGAAATCCGGAGTACCGGTAGAAAAACCTGTCCCGCCTCCGCTTTGTCCAGCACAAATCTCACATGGAGTGACCGGGATTTGAACCACGGAACCCAGCGGTGAGAGGCTAACGCGCTGCAACCTGAGCCACGGAGGCTCAGGTAGTAAAATATTATAAATACACTTTTTCATTTACAACCTCGTGTCATTTCATAGTTATGAAAAACGTATTAGATGCATTATGTTTTCATAAGAAATGTTTAATTTTTTAACGTATTTTAAAACATTGTTGCAGCACAGTTAACTAGATTTTTCAAGCCTAAAACTCTGAGGATTGTTTGTTAGAAGGTATGTTGGACAAGTATATGGAAGATAGATGGGGGAGGGTAGAGTGTGATTAACGCAATAGCTCAGCTGGTGACTTTACACCGGGACAGCCCAGGTTCGAATCTCAGTCGATCCTGGATTGGAATTTTCAGCTGAAAAATTATGTGGCGTCAGGAAAAGCATTCGGCCTTTAACTCATGTGATTAAAACAAAAAGAATTGTGCCTGAGTAACTCCAGCGACCCCAGAAATATTTGGTATAAGTTGAAGAAAGTTTAGTCGTGCTCCTTGGTTGAATGGTCAGTGTACAAGCCCCGGTTTTGATTCCCGGTGGGGCTTGGGATTTTAACAACAAATGGCTCATTCCTTTGGCTTGGAGACTGGGAGTTTGTTTTCATCTCAATAAACTGTTCATCTACATTCCACATTACAAAAACACGCTATGGTGAAAACATCCCTCCCCCCACATAGGGTTGGCGTCAGGAAGGGCATTCGGCCATAAAACTTGACAAAACCCCTCGAGGACTAAGTGGCTCAGACGGTCAAGGTACTGGTGGGCTGAGTGGCTCACACGGTCAAGGTACTGGTGGGCTAAATGTCTCAGACAGTCAAGGTACTGGCTTCCTGAGCCCAAGTTGGCGGGTTCGATCCTGACTCAGTCCGGTGGTATTTGAAAGTGTTCAAATACGTCGGCCCCATGTCGGTAGATTTACCACCACGTAAAAGAACTTCTGCGGGACAAAATTCTACCACTTTGACGTTTCCAAATAACATAAAAGTAATTATTATTATTATTATTATTATTATTATTATTATTATTATTATTATTACTACTACGAAAACCATTTAAGTGGTGACCCTATTAAGAATAAGAAAACGGTTGAAAGAAGAAGAAGATCGTGAAAATATTTACGTCCAATTTTCAGTGCCCAATTCAATATCTTTGTGGCCTGTTTAAGGGCCAAAAGTATAACAGTGTAGTCCTAATTATGACGTCAATTATTAGAAGGAATTTTAGATAAGTAAGTATATTGTTGAACATTCTTACCACATCATTGAAGAATGCTCCCGCGTATCCTTTACGTCACTGCATTCCAGTGCTGACACTGCGCAGCACGTCCTGTAACCGACAAAACACAGGTGCATCCACAATCGTTTCTTCTCACGGTAGATATACAGTTCGTCACCTTTGGCAGGTACACAACAACTGTTCTACAACTACCACACCACGTGTGCCAAGGGGAGCGGGAATACACAACATGCTCTGTGATCACACACAAGTACGACACGAATTTTTAATAGCGCCAGAACATGAACTACGGTCAAAGTCACATTATGAATAAAACAACTTAGTTCCTCCTTCGAGTCTTCTAACGGTTTTTAACGGTCTTCGAAGAGATCACAAATGACACAGCGAATTTATAGTAATGTGAAGACATAAGCACAGAATGTCTTGAAATTGATTAATTACCTGAATGTAATATTCCTTTTTAGTGCTGAACGACAATGAATCACCTTATATACTTTAATAACAGTCTCTTCTGTATTCAAATAAAGTTTATCGTGACATAGTCCTATAACGCCATTTTTCTGTCTTCAGGCCTTTCTGAATTATTTGCACAGTCAATTTCCCTTTGAAAGTAACGAATAAACACATCGTCCGACACGCATTTGTTTTTCTTTTAATATCTAGTAGAATATGGTTTTAATATGGTAGTTCTTTAGCATTAATCATTTGACAGCTGTGAATATTTTAACCGCATCTCAATAACAGCCAATTAAATAGTTATGTTTGATCATTGCGACGCATTCTGAGCTTATCTCTCATCAGTTCCACTATTATACTTGCATTCGAATGTACTGATTCGTTATTCACTTTTTCACTTCGTTAAGAAAACTGTGTGTGAGAGCGGTAGTTGAATTGACAAATAAGCATCACAGCGCGGCGCGCGAAATGTGCAAGAAATAGCCGTACCGTCCTGACAATCCACAGGTGTTGTGTGTAAGAACTGCGGTGCGCGTAGTAGCAGGTCTAGCGAGCGACTGACTAGCTGGCAAACCCACCAGGTGTGTCCCCCCACACACTGGATAGTGACAACCAACTCGCGTGCGCGTCTTGGTTGGTTGAGTTACCGTACGTACTAAAGACAATACCAATCCCATTACCTTATAAGCGACATCCTTACCTCTGTTTATTCAATTAAAGACACTTGAAGCTTTCATTTAAAAAGCATCTGCAGGGCGTAGGTTTTGTTTTCATGTATTCTTATGTCTGTATATACATGTCATATTTACAGTGTTACCATATATTTATTACTAAACCATACCCCATCGTGCAAGAGCCCTGAAGGGCCTTGGCCTACTAGGCGATCTTTGTCCGGCCCGAAAGCCTGCAGATTACTAGGTGTCGTGTGGTCAGAATGACGAATCCTCTCTGTCATTGTTCTTGTCTTTCTAGACCGAGGCCGCTATCTCACCGTCAGATAGCTCCTCAATTGTTATCGTGTAGTTTGGATGGACCTCGAAAAAGCCCTCAGAACCAAGGAAAAATCCCTGACCTGACCGGGAATCCAACTCGGAGCCTCCGGGTAAGAGGCAGATACGCTACCCCTACACCGTGGACCGGCATATATCGTTATTACTAGGGCTCGGATTTTTATGACCCGTCACATTTTTGTCTTGGCTTGTTTCTGTAAGTTAATTTAAACACGTTTCTAACATTTGTGGACACGATGAAGCAGTTTTCATTGGTCATCTAAACGTATACATGACCATATTTTAGCGTTAGATTATATTTTGGCCAAATAATGGAACAGGAGCTCATATAGTATTGAATATTTCACCAGATATTGCTTTTAACATCGACACACTGGGCGAGTTGGCCGTGCGGTTACGGGCGCGCAGCTGTGAGCTTGCATCTGGGAGATATATCGGCAACCCTGAAGATGGTTTTCCGTGGTTTCCTACTTTCACATCAGACAAATGCTGGACCTGTACCTTAATTAAGGCCACAGCCGCTTCCTTCTCCCTCCCAGGCCTTCCCTACCTCATCGTCGCCGTAAGACCTATCTGTGTAGGTGCGACGTATATCAAATTGTAGTAATAATAATAATAATAATAAAAATAATAATAATAATAACAACATCGAGACTGTAGTTCAGGTTGAAGCGCGCCGGCCTCTCACCACTGGGTTCCGTGGTTCAAATCCCGGTCACTCCATGTGAGATCTGTGCTGGACGAAGCGGAGGCAGGACAGGCTTTTCTCCGGGTACTTCGGTTTTCCCTGTCATCTTTCATTCCAGCAAAACTCCCCAACATCACTTCATTTCATTTGTCAGTCAATCATTGACCCACAGGAGTGCGACAGGTTTCGGCAACCGACACAATTCCTATCCTCGCCGCTAGATGGGATTTCATTCATTCCATTCCTGACCCGGTCAAATAACTGGTAACAGGCTGTGGATGTTATTATTTATTTTATGTAGTATTAAACACTTCAGCAGATATTGTTCTTAACATCTTTTCAAAATGCTTGCGCAGCTGATCGTAAGGACGTGTGTTTGACAACCTTGGTGGTAGCGGTATTTGCCAGGAATGTGTTGTCAAAGCCCGCGGGTTCGACTTTTCCTTCCCTTTCTTCCTCCTTCCCGATAGCCAACGTTCAGTTTCCTTCTTATGCGAAGTGATGGAAAGGAATTTCAACCACAATATCCCTACTAATGAGTAGTTAAGTGTAGTTTCAAGATGCCTTAAGTAAAGTGCTCTGATAGTGAGAAGTTTCGTTAAGATTTCCGTAAAAAGTATTTTAGTATTGATAGAGATACTTTATTTTATAAAATGTGTAAGATGAAAATTACGGCTGAGAAATGCTTTACAGTGCAACATTTTTGCACTACTGCTAAGCATTAAAGCTGTGTAGCAGACAGCGATTGCTGTTTGAGAAACGTTCTTCCAAGTGGCTAGTCTTATTATTTTAAATGGTGCTTCGAACATATTTTTGACACACTTCCGTTTGCACGCACACGCAACACGTGGAAAACTTTCTTTTGTCGTCGAGAATGGCCTTCATTTAAATTGTGATAATGTTCATTTTTAGACTTTCATGGTCATTGGTGCCAATTTTGATTATTTTGGCTTGACATTTATTCACTGTATCTCCACAATTATAGCTCTTTCCGTCTGCAAAAACATCGTTTTAGGAATTTAAAATCATCTTGCATTAGCATATCCTTTCCACGGTTTGCTCCCCTTTCGATGAACTTCATTGTACACTATTGTATACTTTTAAAAAGTCGTGGCAGAGTCGGGTATCGAACCCGGGCCTCCGGGGTTGGCTAATCACACTAACGACTACACCACAGAGGCGATTATTATTATTATTATTATTATTATTATTATTATTATTATTATTATTATTATTATTATTATTATTATTTAGATGTGTCAGTTTCGTTCTCGGATGATTTCGGTCACTGATGAATAGTACATGTTTGCCCCAAGTTCGCACCACAAAACCTCTGTAGAGTACTCAGAAGTTGCTTCCAATAATCATGTCGCTGCTGCCTGTGTAAGGATTGCTTTGAACACAATACGTTCCCCAAGGCCAGTGTCGTGTTCAGGTCAATGCTCAGTCGTTTCGTCATCTCACTTCCACCGCCTCGGGTTCTTGAACAACAATAATAACGTCAAACCTTTCCTTTCCAGTTGTTCTTCTCGACAAATTCGAGGTCAATGTCGCTATATCTTCTCACATGCTAAGTTTATACGTCGGATTTGTTAGCTTAGTTCAGAGTTATATTATTTAAGTCCAGATCCATCTTTGGAGAGATTTAATAATAATAATAATAATAATAATAATAATAATACCAGCTAACTCAGATTGTTGAGGCGCTGGCCTTCTCACCCCAACTTGGCAGATTCGATCGCGGCTCAGTCCGTTGGTATATGAAGGTGTTCAAATACGACAGCCTCGTGTCGGTAGATTTACTGGCATGTAAAAGAACTCGTGCGGAACGAAATTCCATTACATAAGTGTTTTTATAAGCCGTCAAATTTGTTAGTGGGGCGTAAAATTAATAATAACAATAGTAAAGTGGAAGAGACGACTGATATTTTTGGACATTTATACAGAATGGATGACAACAGGCCAGCCAAACAGATCTTCACATTTCTTTGGAATAAGAAGTCAGTAACACCCTGAATTCATGAAGTCAAGGAAGATTTGTAAAGAAACAATATAAAAGAAAAAGAAAGAAAGTTTTAAAATGGAAGGATTCCAAGGTCGGGAGAAAAGAAAACAGGCTCAAAATGGTCCGAGGAGAGTAAAAGGGGACATAGTGAGCAGATGAAGGAGTATTGGAAGATGAAAAAGCAACAGTAAAGAGTGAAGCATTAAAATTGTTACGTGGTCCCTAGAAGACCCTAACGGACAAAAAATAATAAGAAGAAGAAACCGGGCGAGTTGGCCGTATGGTTAGGGGCACGCAGCTGTGAGCTTGCATTCGGTAGATAGTGGGTTCGAACTCCACGGTCGTCAGCCCTGGAGATGGTTTTCCGACGTTTCCCATTTTTACACCAGGCAAATGCTGGGGCTGTACCTTAATTAAGGCCACGACAGTTTCCTTCCCACTCCTAGACCTTTCCTAGCCCATCGTCACCATAAGACATATCTGTGTCGGTGCAACGTAAAGCAAATTGTAAGAAAAAGAAAAAGAAAACACAGAAGAAGAATGGCGCGTGCCTTCAGAGAGTTCTCCTGCATGTCTTTCCAGCGGACGCTGAAGGGCGGCGTAAACGTCTGTGAGGATGGGGCCATATCTAGAATGTTGAAGGCGGCACCAACACCCAGTTCATGAGGCGGAAGAATTAAACAATTAAGGTTAAAATCTCCAAATCGGGCGGGGATCTACCTAAGACCTATTGGACCAAAACCAGCACGTTAATTGTTTTTTTGCCGTGGGGCTGGAGACCCTGCCACATTTCCATTTAGTCTGTGGATACGAGTAGGCCTATAGCATATACAGATGTTATATATCTCGCTGATTATTTCCTCCAAACTGCATGCGCGGCAACGATCATTCGTTAAGTTAGGATACTTCACCACGTACTTACCCGGCTTCATGGCCAAATGTTTAGTATGTTGGTCTTTGGTGCAAGAGCGGGTACCGAGTTCGATTCCCGGCATGGTTGAGGATTTTAACATTTATTGGTTAATTCCTGTGGCTCGTGGGCTGCGTTTTGGTGCTGCCTTCATAATTAAAATCTATCTTAGATAGGGCCCCATTCTCAGAGACAAGCAAGTCTTCTATAGGGCGTCAAATCCAAAAACTGAAGCAGGACTTTCCGAAAGTCACACGCCATTATTACTGAACCATGAGTTAGACCTCTCTGGCTGTGCAAATTGTCCGCCAGCCCTACAGTAAGGTAATCTGATTCAAAACTCATGAACTCTCAGATAGAAAAAGTTTAAACTGTATGAACTGGGTGTCTCCAGGGATATTTTATTAACGATGCCTAGTGTTCAAGGACTTTAACTAATATGGAGAAACTTTTGTTTTCATGTTTGTTTTGTTTGTTTGTCTGTTGCCATCCCTGTTATTAAAGTTATCCTTCAATCATATTCTCTCCTAAAACCCTATCCAGCTATCATGTTTGTCTTTCTTGTTCCTTCTGGAAAAATCTGCTGTGTAGGTATTTAAAGGGTTCGTTTTTTTCTGAAAAAGGGTCTGACGGCAGTGAAACTTTGGTAGTGCTACAGTAAAGAGAGTTCCTTTGAAGGAGGAAAAGATGGAGGTGGGGGAGCGGTCGGCGTAAGAGGGCAGTTATGAGTAGACCCCGGTTTTTTATGCAGTAACAGGCTAGAATGCAAACTAATTTGGTTATTAGGAAGTGTCGACTATCCCGTTCTTGCATTATGTTGTGAGTAAAAGATAAATTCTAGGGGTTCTGGTGGGCCGTACCCCTAACCATCATGCAAACTTCGTAGCATAACCGTTGCGCAGGTAGCATAAACTTGTTACTCCCTTTAGTAAGTTTGCATTCTAACATATTACTGCATAAACATCCGGCCGCTACTTATGAGGTAGGCAGAATACCCATTATGTGAACCATATGCGTGTGTACTTAGGGAAGATTTCTACAAGTACATCCCATTTTATAAAGTAATTTTCAGTTTCTGGTTTCTTTAAATGTTAATGTAGGGTTTTCTCTTGTGAACTTGATTCAGTGCTGTCCTCGTTCCCCGTCTGTGGACTTATAATTTTTCCCTAATAGGAACTAGTAAAATATAGGAAGCACTAGTGATGTACCCTCGTCAAACTTCCTCTCAACTTAAATTCTGGTGACAAAGTTAATCTGACAGTTAAATTTAATACCTTTTCTTTCGGACTTTAATTCCTTCCTCTACTTAGTCACCGAGTAGTAGGGATTAGCCTCTGCTTCATCGGGCCTTATGCCCAATTAGGTAATGTGAATATTTTCAGTGATCTACCGGCGCACTATTCCCGCTAGAACGAATAATTATTTGGCTTTATTTCTTCTCAGAATTAACAACGTATAGACACATTATTTATGCGGCTGACTTCTTTCTAACATCTTTCTTTCTTTCTTTCTTTCTTTCTTTCTTTCTTTCTTTCTTTCTTTCTTTCTTAATTCCCTTACTGTTCATGGTTGGTCTTTCCCTTGGATTCAGCGAGGGATCCAATGTCTACCGCCTCAAAAGCGGTGTCCTGGAGCGTGAGACTTTCGAACGATGATACAGCTGGGGAGGAGGACCAGCACCTCGCCCAGGCGGCCTCACTTGTTATGCTGAACAGGGGCCTTGTGGGGGGATGGGAAGATTGGATGGAATAGACAAGGAAGAGGAAAGAAAGCACCCGTGGCCTTAAGTTAGGTACCATCCCAGCATCTGTCTGGAGGAGAAGTGAGAAACCACGGAAATACACTTCGAGGATGGCTGAGGGGGGAATCGAACTGCCCTCTCTCACTTGGCCTCCCGAACCTGAAGCTGAGTGGACCCTGTTCCAGCCCTCGTACCAGATTTCAAATTTCATGGCTGAGCCGGGAATTGAAGCCGGGCCTACGCGGGTGACAGCTAACCATACTAACCAGTACACAACAGAGGCGAACTATCTACGTTTCTAAGAAATGACTTTGTATAAAGTTTTCTGATATTAAGTATTCTGTTAATGTTTCTTGTCTCCGTAAGTGTGTAAATTTAAGCGCTGAAACATGAGAAAGAAACTAAAAAACGTGTGGTTTCGTGTTGTTTAACATACGTCTGACGAGTACCTAACGACAATCAATCACTACTGATCTGCATTTAGGCCAATCGCCCAGGTGGCAGATTCCCTATCTGTTGTTTGATCAGTCGGCACCACAAATAATCAATCACTTCTTCTGAATGTTATTAATATTCTAAGTTTGACGCCAAGTACCTTGAGACGGGTAAGTGTGTCGGGTGATGGCGGGAGTAACCATACGGTAAATCCCCAATGCCAAAAACATTAAGTCATTCGTTTCCTCAAGGCCAAGTACATCATGAGTTCTTTTGTGTTATAACGTTTATATCAACCTTAGTCTGGTGTTGACCACGACATTTGTACGATTACGTTGATTCACTCACCAACCAACGATTTCTATACTTGATAGCTGGAATGAGTGGCTCAAACAGTAGTGTACGCCTGAGCTCATTTTGACAAGCTCGATTCTGGCTCAGTCCCGTGGTATTTGATCAAGTTTGTAGATTTCCGGGCACGGGAAGGAACTTAAGCAGGACAATGTTTCGGCACCTCAGCATCTCCAAAAACCGAAGTAGTTAGTGAGACATAAAACCAATAATATAATTATCTAATAATGATAAATTATTGATTTTACCGCCTCTGTCATGTAGTGGTTAGTGGGATTACCTGCCACCGCCAGAGGTCCGGGTTCGATTCCCGGCTCTACCATGAAAATTGAAATGGGGCACGAGGGCTGGAACTCCCACCTCAGCCATCCTCGAAGTGGTTTGCCGTGATTCCCACTTTTCCTCCAGGCAAATGCCGGGATGGTACCTAACGACAATCAATCACTACTGATCTGCATTTAGGGAAATCGCCCAGGTGGCAGATTCCCTATCTGTTGTTTTCCTAGCCTTTTCTCAAATTATTGCAAAGAAATTGAAAATTTATTGAACATCTCCCTTGGTATGTTATTCCAGTCACTAACTCCCCTTCCATTAAACGAATATTTGCCCCAATTTGCGCTCTTGAATTCCAACTTTATCTTCATATTGTGATCTTTCCTACTTTTAAAGACACCACTCAAACTTATTCGTCTACTGGTGTCATTCCACGCCATCTCTCCACTGACAGCTCGGAACATACCACTTAGTCGAGCAGCTCGTCTCCTTTCTCCCAAGTCTTTCCAGCCCAAGCTTTGCAACATTTTTGTAACGCTACTCTTTTGTCGGAAATCACCCAGAACAAATCGAGCTGCTTTTATTTGGATTTTTTCCAGTTCTTGAATCAAGTAGCCTAATCCTGGTGAGAGTCCCATACACTGGAACCATACTCTAGTTGGGGTCTTACCAGAGACTTATATGCCCTCTACTTTACATCCTTACTACATCCCCTAAATCCCCTTTATTTACAATCATATTTATTTGATTACCCCAATGAAGATCTTTCCTTATATGAAGACCTAGGTACTTACATTGATCCCCAAAGGGAATTTTCACCCCGTCAACGCAGTTATTAAAACTGAGAGGACTTTTCCTATTTGTGAAACTCACAACCTGACTTTTAACCCAGTTTGTCATCATACCATTGCCTACTGTCGATCTCACAACATTATCGAGGTCATTTTGCAGTTGCTCACAATCTTTAACTTGTTTATTACTCTGTACAGAAAAACATGATCTGCAAAAAGCATTATCTCTGTTTCCACTTCTTTACACATCTCATTGATATACATGTATATATAAGAAAATATAAAAGTCCAATAATACTGCCTTGGGGAATTCTCCTCTTAATTATTACAGGGACAGATAAAGCTTCGCCTGCTCTAATTCTCCGAGTTCTATTTTCTAGAAATATAGCCACCCATTCAGTCACTCTTTTGTCAAGTCCAATTGCAATCATTTGTGCCAGTAGTCTGCAATGATCTACCCTATCAAATGCCTTGGATAGGTCAATTGCGATACAGTCCATTTGACCTCCTGAATCCAGGATATCTGCTATATCTTCCAGGATTCCTACAAGCTGAGCTTCAGTGGAATAACCTTTCCTAAACCCAAACTGCCTTCTATCAAACCAGTTATTAATTTCGCAAACATGTCTAATACAATCAGAAGGAATGCTTTCCCAAAGCTTTTCTAGTTTTCAACTTTTGTAGCTTACGTTAATATCATTTGTAATAGGTAAATTTTAATACTTCTTTAGCATTAGTCACCTCCTCTATCTGGCCACTTCCTTCCCTCTTCCTTGTCTTCCATCCCTCCACAAGGCCCCTGTTCAGCATAGCAGGTGAGGCAGACTGGGCGAGGTACTGGTCCTCCTCCTCAGTTGTATCAACCCGACCCAAAGTATCACGCTCAAGGACACTGCCCTTGAGGCGGTAGAGGTGGGATCCCCCACTAAGTCCGAGGGAGAAATCAACCATGGAGGGTAAACCGGTTAAGAAAGAAAGATTATTCATTTTACATACCATGAGCTACTTTTACGGTTTTTGGAGACGCCAAGATGCCGGAATTGCCAAGTTAGGGTCAGAAGAACAGCGTCTCAACCGTCGACTTACAGAATACTGCTGATCGCAACTGCGAGCTCACTGCAGTAGCTACACCTTGATTCAATCTCACTTACTATACTACCACCTTGGGAGAACACACAACCTAAATACTTGAAATTATCGACCTGTTCTAGCTTTGTATCACCAATCGGCATTCAATTCCGTTGAATTTCTTACCTACTGACATCAATTTAGTCTTCGAGAGGCTTATTTTCATACCATACTCAGTGCACCTATTTTCAAGTTCCAAGATATTAGACTGCAAGCTTTCGGCACAGTCTGCCATTAAGACCAAGTCGTCAGCATAGGCCAAACTGCTTACTACATTTCCACCTAACTGAATCCCACCCTGCCATTTTATACCTTTCAGCAGATGATCCATGTAAACTACGAACAGCAAAGGTGAAAGATTACAGCCTTGTCGAACCCCTGTACGTACCCTGAACCAAGAACTCATTCTACCATCAATTCTCACTGAAGCCCAGTTGTCAACATAAATGCCTTTGATTGATTTTAATAATCTACCTTTAATTCCATAGTCCCCCAGTATAGTGAACATCTTTTCCCTCGGTACCATGTCATATGCTTTCTCTAGATCTACGAAACATAAACACAACTGCCTATTCCTCTCGTAGCATTTTTCAATTACCTGGCGCATACTGAAAATGTGATCCTGACAGCCTCTCTGTGGTCTGAAACCACACTGGTTTTCATCCAACTTCCTCTCAACGACTGATCGCACCCTCTCTTCCAAGATGCCAGTGAATACTTTGCCTGGTATACTAATCAATGAGATACATCGATAGTTGTTGCAATCCTTCCTGTTCCCTTGCTTATAGATAGGTGCAATTACTGTTTTTGTCCAATCTGAGGGTACCTTATCAACACTCCACGCTAATTTTACTACTCTATGAAGCCATTTCATCCCTGCCTTCCCACTATACTTCACCATTTCAGGTCTAATTTCGTCTATTCCTGCTGCCTTATGACAATGGAGTTTATTTACCATCCTTTCCACTTCCTCAAGCATAATTTCACCAAAATCATTTTCCTCCTCCCCATGAGCTTGGCTGTTTGCAACACCACCAGGATGATTTCCTTTTACATTGAGAAGATGTTCAAAATATTCCTTCCACCTCTCCACTGATTCCCTGGGATCTATTATGAGTTCACTTGAATTACTCAAAACACTGTTCATTTCCTTTTTCCCTCCCTTCCTAAGATTCTTTATTACTGTCCAGAAATGTTTCCTTGCTGCTTGACCTAGCCTTTCCACGTTATTACCAAAATCTTCCCATGACTCCTTTTTTGGATTCAACAACTATTTATTTCGCTCTGTTTCTTTCATCTACGTGCAAATCTCTGTCTGCCTCGGCCCTTGTTTGGAGCTATTTCTGATAAGCCTTCTTTTTACGTTTACAAGCTGCTCTCACTTCATCATTCCACCAAGAGGTTCGTCTTTTCCCATCTTTACACACAGTTGTTCCTAGGCATTCCCTTGCTGTTTTTACTACAGCATCCCTATATGCCACCCATTCACTTTCTATATCCTGAACCTGCTTACTGTCTATTGTTCGAAACTTCTCACTAATCATATCCATGTACGTCTGTCTAATTTCCTCGTCCTGGAGATTTTCTACCCTTATTCGTTTGCAGACAGACTTCACTTTCTCTACCCTAGGCCTAGAGATACTTAGTTCACTACAGATCAGATAGTGGTCTGTATCATCGAAAAATCCGCGAAAAACTCGTACATTCCTAACGGATTTCCTGAATTCAAAGTTCGTTAAGATATAGTCTGTTATGGATCTGGTACCACTAGCCTCCCATGTGTAGCGGTGAATAGCCTTATGCTTGAAGAATGTATTCGTAACTGCTAAACCCATACTAGCACAGAAGTCCAGCAAACGCTTCCCATTCCCATTAGCTTCCATATCTTCCCCACATTTACCAATCACCCTTTCGTACCCATCAGTTCTATTCCCAACTATCGCATTGGAATCTCCCATTAGCACTATTCTATCCTTGCTGTTGATCCTGACCACGATGTCACTCAATGCTTCATAAAACTTGTCAACTTCATCCTCATCTGCACCCTCACATGGTGAATACACGGACACAATTCTTGTCCTAATTTCTGCAACTGACAAATCTACCCACATCATTCGCTCATTTACGTGCCTAACAGAAACTATGTTGCGTGAAATGGTATTCATGATAAAGAGCCCTACCCCAGACTCTGCCCTTTCCTTTCTAACACCCGTCAAGTACACTTTATAATCTCCTATATCTTCCTCATTATCTCCCCTTACCCGAATATCACTTACTCCTAGCACATCCAGATTCATCCTCTTTGCTGGCTCAGCCAGTTGTACCTTCTTTCTTTCATAAGCCCCCTTAATATTGATAGCTCCCCATCGAATTTCATTTCGTTCGCCAAGTTTTTTCCAAGGAGTCCCTCGCCTGTCAAATGGGAGTGGGACTCCATTACTCCCATAGGTCCGAGGCTTGCTTAAAATGTTCTGAGCTCGGTAAATTCATGAAGCAGGATGCTACCCTACTTGCACATAGTCCAAGTGAGGATCTCTCCTCTAACGGGTTATGGACCACCGGTGAATTGTATAGTCCTAGCCGCCTGAGCACAAGGAGGACCATGGCTCAGAATATGCCCGAGATGCCCACTCCCATGCCATAGCAACTGGTATCCCGACTCTCAGGACCACTTACGAGGCCACTCAGCCGTTGCCCATGGTTCACGAACTAGGACGTGACTACAGTAACTCGCAAACATGAACCATATTATTATTATTATTATTATTATTATTATTATTATTATTATTATTATTATTATTGTGACAGGGATTTATCGTGGACCGCAGAGGTAAGGAAACGCGTGGGTTGAATTACTCTAACAAAAATTGGAAATTTTATTTCTTTCCTCTCTTAAATTCCAAATAGAGTAGTTAAATGACTGAAGAAGAACCAGAAAAAGCACAGGATTTAAAAAATTACTTGAGAAAGGAAATATAAAACAAAGAGCTCGTCAGCTTCAACAATAAAGTGGAAATAGAAATCCTTAATCAGGTACAAGTTTAATGGGAAGAAACTCTCAGTAATTAACCTATATATGGAAGAGCATAATTGCTCCTAACAGGGATGGCATTATAAAGTCTGAGCTCCTATTACATATAGGCTGGCCTAAATGAAGCGATATGTCGCTTGCTACCTTTCCAATTGAACTGGTAACCAATTTGGAGACACCATTTCATAGTGTTCATAAACAGTTTTACCCATGGTGGGCTTATCATTTACAAAATTTCACAGACAGTTGGAGTACTGTCCCACAAGGAACCTAAATGTAGACAAGGTTACCTGCAAAACCATAATGCATTTACAGGGGCATATTACCCATCCTACTAGACGTTACGAAGGAAAATAAAAGGTTACAACAAATACACGCCGTTAACAAAAGGCAAGGGGGCGAAACACCAGCATTCCTTAAAAGAATATTCTGGAGACGACAAGAAGCTAAGTGACACAGAGGCAAATCCCGTGCTAAATTGTGACTAAAAGGGGAACATTAAAGGACGAGACTAATTTCCAAATTTAGAGGTTGAAAAACTTCAGTCACCCAGCTCAAAAAATAGGAGAGGATTCCGAGGGTAACCGCTCGTGCTCCCCTACATTAATTAATTTTACCAATAGGGAATATAAATTGAGTCCGAAGACTGCGCAGCGAAAAATGAAAGCTTACATATTATATTTTAAGGAACAGCGCTGAAACCTTCCCCTCAGAACACACGCCGGCACAAACTCATATTTAGGTTTATTCTGCCATTACCTGTTACTCTAGATCTTCTTTCAGCCGGCAGCCCCATGCCTCGTGCCCACTCTAGTCTCCGTTATGTCGCGCATACAATCACCGGAGCAATATCAGACAAGACAGCCCTAATGCGTTCTAGACTATATTAGAATTCAGAGCGCTGATAGGCAAATTTATATTCACTAACCTAAGTTCTGATTGGTTAGAAAACCTCATTACCGGCATGTGATAGGCAGATTACATTAGAGGAGGAACCAGGTGTAGAGTTGACAACTTCAGCACATAAAGAAAACAATAACAAGTGAAAAGGTTTACCAACTATAGCAAATTAAATTTCTCAGTAGATTAACTGGGGCTTAGCCCACCAGAGATACTAGACAATAGATGCCAGAGCCATCTAACCAGTGAAGAAACAAGTTTTACGAAGTCTTAAGAGTTCTTAATCACTGTCAGAGATGGCCGTAGTGGAGAAGACGCACAGTGTAAATAGCCGGGCAAGGTGTACCCCTGTTGCATTCATTATTATTATTATTATTATTATTATTATTATTATTATTATTATTATTATTATTATTTTCGTTTCAGCCATCTATGAGCTGCGATTAAGCCACTTCCATTGCTTTCTCAAGTTCTTTCTCGTTTCTCTTTCGCCAGTATTCCTTCATCCGTTGGCTTGCTCGTCCTCGTTCTTCTGCCGAGAATATTCTTCCTCGTTTTCTCATCAGCTAGGTCCTTCACCTCCTCAACTCTCTGCCTAAAGATTTTTCTGTTTGTTATATCTTCTGCCGTGATCCCACATTTTTCTAAATCTCGGTGGACTTCCTTTACCCATGGGACTTGTGTCTTCCTGTTCTCCTGGAAGGTGAGGATCCTGTTGGCGAGTCTCTCCGATCCCATCCGTTTAATATGTCCGTAGAACGTCAATCTCCTCCTTTTCATTGTGGTGGTGTTTTCAAATTATTATTATTATTATTATTATTATTATTATTATTATTATTATTATTATTATTATTATTATTATTATTATTATTATACCAGGGGTACACCTTCTCCGTCCCGTTGAACTGCGCGCCTTTTAGAAGGCCATCTGTGCTGTGGATCCTGAATTAATGTATTTCAAGATACTTGTACCTTTAGATGTCTCGACCATCGCCTATGTGGCCCTTCTGACGGGATTAAGGGCACTTAATTTTTAAGGGAATTTTCTTTTTAAAATGTTTGTAAACCTTAAGTTTTGTAGATTGTTTTTTATGTGCTAAGGTTCTCAGCATTCCTACGGCTTCGTTCTTAATTAGTTATTAACCAATCAGAAATTTTGTGTACATTTCTCTAGCCAATTAAAATTGGGGATGTGTACAGGCATTCTGCCGATCTCAAGAGAGTTCTGGATCTTTCCCCTCTGAGATACCATAAAAGCTGGTCGCTTTAGGGCGGTATTGTCATCTTAATCGCTCCAGTCTAGAGCGTGTGCGACGTCATAGGAGGCAGGATCTGTAGGCCCACATCACAGACATATAGATTTAGACTGGCAATGAGCAGCAGGATTCTGAAGCCGAAAGCGTGTGGCCGCTGCCATCTTACGTCACTGCACTATCCCGATGCATTAATGTCAAACAGTACACGAAACGGGAGTATTGGACAGGAGATACTTAAAATAATTAAAATCACATCGGAATAATAATCATACTGATTAATTAGACCTATTAGCTCCTTTATTTTACTGTTAAACAAGAAAAAATTGGTATATCAATTTACAAATGCTTAAAAATCGCCATCCTCTTAAGACCGATTTATGGTCATATCTGTTTACATTCAATTCTATTACAGCATGATTCACACGTATTTTCAAGAGCAGCGATGAAATTATGTTAATAAGGCGATAGACATGCGTGTCCATTGGGTTTAGACCTAAAGCATGTGAGCTTAACCTGGAATTGTATACAACTTTGTTTCCCGCATCATTACATTTCGCTCCCCCCCCCCCCCTTTTTTTTTTGTAACAGAAAGTAATGTTTAAGGCCGGGTGATGTTTGTCCTCTGGTACGAGAGGATGAAAGTTTTTGTCAATAGAAATGGGAGTGATATTTGACAATACTAGGTCAAGCATTCTGCCATTGTTATTAACAACGCCGTTAACATTTCTTAATCCCATGAATTGTAAGAAATTATTTATTGTAAGAAGCCAGTTTAGTACTAGCCACACAAATAAAGATACTATCAAGATTTTCCCTCAGAAGTTTAACACATACATGCTCAGCTGAAACATCTATGTCAACCTGTGAGGCCTTACATTTGTTGCTGACAGCCAATACAACACCTCCGCTAAGTTCTTTACCTGTTGCTATTTTATTACGATCGCATCGAAATACGTTATGTCTCTGATCAAAGAGCTCACAATTACTAATAGAAGAATTTAGCCAGCTCTCCGTCAAAGCCAACAGATCGAAGTTCTTATCTAATAAATTTGTATAAAATAAATCAAGCTTGGTCCTTAGACCTCTACACTTGTGGTAATACACGTTTAATGACTTACTTAGAGAGAACTCTTCAAGTAATGCAAGGAGGAATTCCGGTAACAGTGAATAGAAAGCCCTTGTAAAGAAGATAAGGCTCGCTGCTCTCTGAACATACCTGACTCAGAGTACACTGGCTTTTCTAATACTACAGACAATACAAAGGACATGAAACATAACAGAAGTCATAGCTGGCATTTCTAATTCAACTTATTCAAGTCTTCAGTTTCATTAATTACACAGATATTTGAACCTTCTCTCTTTCTTAGTCGTATGGTTCCATTTCTTACCCATAGATACCTGTAGTTGTGCTCCGTCTTGAATCTACGAGCTAGTGTTAACAGCTTCCTCTTTTCCGGCACCAGGCTTTCGTCCACATAAATGATGCTGTCGTCCGGAAGTCCTACGTGCCGTGTAGAAAAGTTGTATTTAACTCGCCTTCTCTGCATGAAGTTCCCCTTGTCGGAACGTCGAACAAACCTCACCATGATCCCACTGTGAGACTGCCCGGGTAGTCCAGGTAACCGGTGACAGGCATCAATCATATTTTCTTCTACTTGAAGGTCCAGAACTCTCCCTATGCCCTTTAGAGTTTCCAACAAGTATTCGTTGGCTTTCTCTGGAACACTAAATATTTCAAGTATGTTACTGCGAGAATATTGTTCAGACTCTGTTAATCGAGTGCCGAGACTTTTCAACTGAGCTCTGAGATTAGAGTTCTCGAAACGGATTGCTTCCACCTGTTCACTAATTTTCCTTATAAGGTCGTCTTGCTCAGCAATAGACTTAGTGTTGCTGTCTGTCTTTTCATGGCAGAGATTTATAGACTTCCCTAGCTCACACGCTCTCTTCATTAGCTCGGATTTGAATTCCCTTATTACACTTTGCAGCTCTAGTAGCAACTTTATCACGTCCTCATTAGAATAGCACTGCTTTTGTTTCGTACTTGCCCCACAACACTTAATTTCGTGTGGCTATTTCTAGCCGAGTGCAGCCCTTGTAAGGCAGACCCTCCGATGAGGATGGGCGGCATCTGCCATGTGCAGGTAACTGCGTGTTATTGTAGTGGAGGATAGTGTTATGTGTGGTGTGTGAGTTGCAGGGATGTTGGGGACAACACAAACACCCAGCCCCCGGGCCATTGGAATTAACCAATGAAGGTTAAAATCCCCGTCCCGGCCGGGGATCGAATCCGGGACCCTCTGAACAGAAGGCCAGTACGTTGACCATTCAGCCAACGAGTCGGACCCCACAACAATTGCCATTGTTCATTTCACTACATTTACCGTGAGTCCATTTTTCACATAGTCCACACTGTACTTTCTTCTTCTTGCCCAGCTCCTTGTCACACACAGCGCAGGTTGCCATGTTCCTGTGTTTCGTTGGCTCCACAAAGAAATTATTAATAATAAATGAAACTGCCATTTTAACTAGTTCTAGTTAACGTTTATACGTTCACACTTGCAGTATTTCACATTTACACTGATTGCACAGGATATGTATCTATAGTACACACCATATTACACAATGTTAAGGACCCGATCATCACATCACTCTTACTCTGTCTCCATGAACTACAGTTCCACAGTTCTAAAGTGTGAGTGAAGATGGGGAGCTATAGTTTCATTACGTTTTCTGGAAATGATTTTGGTGTGAGTACAGTGAGAGATAGGAGAAAAGGAAGCATTGTCACTCTGTCTTGTTTCCAGATCGTTGCTACTTTCATAGCCAGAGGAGTATATTTATCGACCTTCTCCCTGTATTTCTGTTTCAAATTGTGGTCATTCGGGATAGCGATGTCAATGACATATGTGTGTTGATTCCTTTTATCTAGTCTATTGTGCGGAGTTGTTTTATCTGTTTGTATCGTTCGATCCTAGTATAGTTTAAAATTGTCATTTTCCAGCACACTTAGCTGGGAGTATTTGTAATAAGGCACTCTGCTTTGGATCAAATATCGGGTTAGAGCAATTTCTTAATGTATGACTTTGGCTACATCATTATGTCTGCCAGTATACGATGTTGGCGCTAGTAATCTACAGTTGCTGACGATGTGCTCAATGGTTTCTAGGCTACTGTTGCATTTCCTGCACTCGTCATTCTTGGTAGTAGGATCTTTATAGATGTGATTCCTATAACTCTTTGTTGAGATCACTTTATCCTGGATCGTCTGGTTGAATCCCTCAGTTTCTGGAAATAACTTTCCTCTAGACAGCCACGAGTTTGAAAGTTGTTTATCAATGTTCTCATCATTGCTCTGTTTGTAGTACCTTCCATGAAGTTCTTTACTAGCCCATCTCTCCATCTTTTCCCTGTGCAGGATGTTGGTGTCTTCGATATTTATGTGGTGTTCATGTAATTTTTTTTTTTACGTCGCACCGACACAGATAGGTCAGGAAAGGGCTAGGAGTGGGAAGGAAGCGGCCGTGGCCTTAATTAAGGTACAGCCCCAGCATTTGCCTGGTGTAAAAATGGGAAACCACGGAAAACCATTTTCAGGGCTGCCGACAGTGGGGTTCGAACCTACTATCTCCCGAATACTGGATACTGGCCGCACTTAAGCGACTGCAGCTTTCGAGCTCGGTTGTAAATTCAGAGGGGTGTAGTTTAGATGTGCTTCAACCACAGCTTTATGCAGAATGTTGTAATCTGTCCGGTAATGAAACAATTTCCTCAGGTTTATTACTTGTTGGTTGTGTAGAGCTACAACAACAAGAATTCCTCTGCCCCCTCTCTTCTCGGCATTGTAACTCTCTCTAAGCTTGAAGGCCATCTGTGCTGTGGATCCTGAATTAATGTATTTCAAGATACTTGTACCTTTAGATGTCTCGACCATCGCCTATGTGGCCCTTCTGACGGGATTAAGGGCACTTAATTTTTAAGGGAATTTTCTTTTTAAAATGTTTGTAAACCTTAAGTTTTGTAGATTGTTTTTTATGTGCTAAGGTTCTCAGCATTCCTACGGCTTCGTTCTTGAATTAGGATGCATCATTTTGTGTTTAGTAAGCTTTGCCCTTATTGTGCGACTGATGTTTTTTTAGATCTGTTTGAGACTAGTTTATAATGCCAAATGAATGTGTCCGTGCTTCTTTGATAGCTTTCCTTATATCCCCTAAATTTTGCCGTCTGTACAGCCAGATTTTGCTTGTAGTCATCTATAGTTACCTGGATTTCTTGGTCTCGTTTGTTTTTAATATTTGGTATCTTTCTCATGATTCTGGAAGTGACTTTTCTAGTTTTATTACCAGAATCATACTCAGGCCTAGTACTTCACGCAAGCCCTTTATTTTATTATTTATCCGTCGTTCCCACTGAGCAATTCTTTTCGTACTGGGGTGAAAGGTTTGGTCATTGGAAATCTGGTCGTGGATTGTTAACACAGTAACAGACGAGTAGATGAAGTCTGTAAGGTTGTTTGCTGTATCAAGAAATGATGGCAGACATTGGTTAACATCTTCAATAATCGGTTTATTACTGTGATTTCATCTCAACTTCTGGGATAAAGATCACTTAATTTGGATCACTGTCTTCCCATCTGATAAATGCTGATGTGTTTTTGTTCGTTTCTGTTTCTAAATGTGGGGATTGATTATTATCTGTTATTCCCTGATTTTGTGTTGTGTTTATATCAATTGTTTGATGGTTTTCATTGAAGTTCTCCAGCACTAGTTGGAGTTTATTGAGGACTTCCTGTTTGTTTTGTTGTATTTCAAAGTCCGTTAGAAGGCTATTTCGTATTATAGTTCTCCGCTGATCACTTACTCGTTGTTCGGTTATATTCAAGTATGGTATTTATTGGTAAACAGCTGCTGATGGAGAGTAGTTTGGTATCCAGTCGTGTTTCCTTCTATGTCCGTTGCTTTGAAGTAAAAACGCATTACGTCAGTATTCATTTCTTCCATCTCAAGCGTTTTCTACTGCGACCAGCCTTGGTGGTTGCAGAAGAATTCTGCAAAGCACTTTCGATGGTGCCGACATATTGTTGTTGGGTATCAGCATAGACAGCTGTGGCTTTTTCGGGTGACCCGACAGGTGTCTGCTGTATCAACAATCTGCCACTGGTAATTTGTAAACTGTCACGTCCAGCACCAGCTCTAGTCGTGCCCGGACGTTCCTTCGGCAGCGTCTACTTCTTCAATTCTTTATTCACCAAAGTCATGAGACTTTGGGTGTTGTCTTTTATACCTACGACCAGGTTTGCAGTTATCTCTTCGTGATTATCAACTTTTCTTATGAGAATAACAACAGCACTGCATTTGAGATGTACAGCAGTTAGGAAAAAAGTGTCTAAGCATAATTATGTAAAAGAAGGCTGGGGTCACTTCGCCTCCATTTTTAACCTATGAAGTTCTGTATATATATACTCATGGTCTTAAGTATAGCACGGTGTGTGTTTCTTATTATTCTGATACAGCGCTATTTGTGTGCTAAAGATGAAATAAAATGATGTATCGTTGATTGTGCAGTTAAACATTGTGACGCAGCTATGAATGAAAACCGAGAACATTCATTAGTACGAGTTTATGCAACACCACCTAGATAATAAGGCCTAACAACAGCGTGGTGACGTCACGCTAAAGAGGCGATGGCAATGCAGAAAAACGCGGAACATGGTTAAACACAGACATGATTTTAATATTTTTTGCCAATGGAATAATTTATTTGCTAACAAATAGCGTTTAAATTTTTAGGTATACTGAATTATACTGTCGTTATTACCGAATTTTAGTGACTCTGCCATTAAAGATAAACAGCAAGCAGTTGTAAAACACGACAGCATCTTGCAATGTTAACTTACTTAGGCCGAATTGCTAACAGCACAACAGGATGTTACAAATATATTTCAATTTAAATAGGCATTACATGATCTTAAAAGAAAACTAGCACGTATAATATTAGCATAGGCCTAACATCTAAGCTGACGTAGCATCACTGGCAGTATTTGCACATGAGCCTACAATATTTCCTCCCTTGAAGTTCATGTATGGTTTAATGAGAATTTCACCTACCATCGATGTTACTAATTTGTCATTCTCTTCGAAACCTTGAACTTTATGTTTTATGTTTTCCAGAAAGTATGTAAGTTTATGTCCTAATATTGGACTACCATTCAGACCGGAGCCTACTCTTCTAAAAGTACTGACATGTGGCAACATTAAATTGCTACTATGTCTCATAAATTTGTAAAAATCGCACGGCGCAACAGCCCTGAAGGGCTTGGCCTTGGCCCTGCTCAGCCCGAAGGCCTGCAAATTACGAGGTGTTTTATGTTCGGCAGGACGAATCCTCTCGGCCGTTATTCTTGGCTTTCTAGACCAGGGCCGCTATCTCACCGTACGATAGCTCGCAAATGTAATCACGTAGGCTGAGTCGACCTCGAACCAGCCCTCAGATCTATGTAAAAATCCCTGACTTGGCCGGGAATCGAACTCGGGGCCTCCGGGTAAGAGGCAGGCATTATATCCCTTCACCACGGGGTCGGCCGTAAATTTGTAAACATGAGGAGATATCAGGCAGAAGGTTGAACAAATAACAAGAAAATCATACACCTACTCCTTTATGAACTAAGAAAGGTTTTAACTGCGACTATTAAATTAACTGTGGGGACATCATCCTCGGTATTCAGTTCACTAACTAGGACTAGAATTAACTCATTTCTTGAATCTTTCTACACATTGTTACACTCATTCCTTGTAATGCAGCTATGATGTTTTGTAACTAAAGAATATACCGCATTTGTATTAGTAATTTTGTTCACATATACATTAGAAATATTTTATAGTTTAATAAACCCCGTTTAGAATAAAGGCAATGTCCTATTAGATGATTACATATGCTATGTAGTATGGTTGCCTTGATGTATCGACGTACTGAAAAATTACTTACGTTCCCTTCATCACAGTACAACAACCACCAGGTAACAACATGTTTATTGTACTTTTCAGCTGTGTAAGATTCTGGATTGAAATTCTGTGTACGGTATGAGATATGTACTATCTTCAATGGCTCTGTTTATTGCTCCTCTTTCTATTCTACTTTTTTGCCTGGTTCTTCTCTTCATCTGCCAGAATCTGACGATAAATAAGATGGGCAGTCATGGTCTTGGAAGAGGAGTAGTTAAAAGCTTTCCTGAGGATCAGTACCAGTTATTTCCCATAAAATATCACCGACTTTGAAATTTCTGTGGCATACCTTAAAATAATGTATCACCGTGAGCGAAATTCATGCATTTACGGAGTGAATCGGCGTACACCAGCAGCTCTTGTAGGTGGTATGTTTTAATGCGTATAATAATAGCCTAATAATAATAATAATAAAAATATAATAGGCTACCGCTGAAATAATGTATTCCATGATTGTGAGCTAACATGACCTTATATCATTGAAGAGTAAATATGCCTACATATCACCAGCTGTTGCATGTAGTTAAACACGTCATAGACCTATGCTCATTATGATTGTGTGAGAATGTAGTAATAATAATAGTTACTCACCACTGAGTTATTAGTAAATCTGTAGTCTTGTCTTGGAATTGCACGTAAACAAATCTGCCGCAAAACTCAGTGGCGGCTGGTGGTTTAAAAGTTCAGTGGTGCACAATTTTTACCATTGATATAATATGATTACAGGCTAATTTTCAAATCCAGATACATCAACAATACTTTTTATTATTAAAAATAAAACAAACATTTTACATTTCTATTTTCAGGAATTTTACTACAACCCAGTCACATTTTTACATTTAAAAACTCTTTTACCATATTGAAATGAAACACTTTGAGCTAGCCTAATTCCGCTATTGTATCTGGTTTCGAAATTAAACGTCACGTGGGCCTACCCATTCGTTTCACCTCGGATTTTTCTTCGGCAGTCCGTTGCGGAAACGGCCTGGACATTAAAGACTGCATCGAATTCATGATCTGGCCAAACACCACTAACCGATAAAAACGCACAATAATAAAAACACAAACGCTGACACGAATGTTTACACAGTGAAATCAATAAGCTACTTAGCTTGTACGCACATAACAAAGCTCACAACTATACTGAAAGAAATGGCGGTGTTTATTTTCAAATTTAAAGCCATTGGTTATATATCCAACAGATGAACCTCCATCTAATGTCGCTAGGTGATATCCCTGTTCTATAACAGACTCTAATATTGAGCGCCAACGGTCTCTAGCTACTTTGCTAGTAGTTGGTAGTTTCGTAGGGGCACGGTCGCTAGCTCCTTTAAGCAATGTATAAGAAGCCTATCTTTTCCTCTCCCCGCGCATCCCTCTAACAGCCTAAAAGCACCCCTCTGGCAACCGAGGTTTCATCCTATCTGAGGTTGACTCTCTGCTGCAAACTTTTCGGCTCCTGCAGTGAACATCTAAGAGTACCGGCTTGTCTCCTGTAGTCAATATTTGCTGTTTCAAGCTCTTGAAAGGTCTGTCTTGTTGAATGAAAACACAGTAGTTGAGTAATCCAAATGATAAAACTTTACCTAAAATAAACATTAAAAATTAATGGGGGTAGCGCAAACCTGCAACCTTATGGAGAAACCGCCCCTGGCATAACCTCGTCTTTCGGAAACTTAATTCATGCACTTCGTTATCACTGTCGCAATTCTCCTTACAATTGAATACCCAACACATCAGTACCATTATGTACAACGGTATTAGCAACTGGCACCATTAAACGAATTAAAACTCTTCTAATTTCAGCGTTACATGGCCAAACTCATTGCTGTGTTATTACTGAAAAGGTTCAAGCTTGCCTGCCGATGCTGACGTCACAGTATATTCCCAGAACGGTTGTGAGGCCTTATATCTAGGAGGTGTTGGTTTATGCCAACTAGTTGATACTGTTTTGTTATGCAATTCTCTTCTCTTAGGAGCGCGGCTTTGGAAATTATGACATCTTGCATGGAATTATTATCTTCCGAGTGTATGATCGATTATAAAGGAAGGTTAAACAAAATGGTTGCCCCTCAAAACTCAACACGATCAGAAGAAAGAAACAGAAACAGATTATTATTATTATTATTATTATTATTATTATTATTATTATTATTATTATTATTATTATTATTATTATTATTATTATTATTATTAGTTCATAACAATGTCATTTCACTTCACCCACAGGAACAATGATGCTTTTTCCCCTTTATTTATTGGCAATTGGCGATGATATGATTCCGCCAGCTGCATTTACATTTATTTTTTATTTACAATAAAATCGTTTTTCTAGAAGAATCTGCGAAAGAAAATCTCAACACAGGAGATTAACTTCTGGCTGTGAAAGAAACATTACACCAAAGTTTTCGAATATTGTTAAATCACACAGACACAAAGGAACAATTTATAATACAGTAAATTAGATTTCCAGATGAGTGCCTCTGAGATATTGAATTATTGCCAGGTAAATATTTCTGTATTGCGGAGCTAGGAGTGTAGATATCAATGATGGGAACTGTCGTTGAAGTTTGTCTGGTGATTTTATGAAGGACTCGTGTTGTTTTCGAAATCTACTGCAGCTGAAGGACAGATGGTTAACGTCTCCAATAATATTACTGTTATATATACAGAACGAATAGTTCAGTACATTCATGCGATAGTGATGACCTGGAAAGCTACCGTGATTGAAGCAAATCCTGATAACTGATGTGATGTATTTTCTGTTTTTTATTCCATTTTGAGAACCATGGGTATAGTTGTGTTGTCGAGTAATGGTAGCCTCCAGTATTTTTGATGTTGTCCATTCTTGATTCCACTGTGCATGTGTGAATAGCTTTATTCGTGGAATTAAATTAGCGAGTTGTAGCGTCAAGTTCTCAGCTTTCTTCGCAGATTGATCCACGTACTAACTGTGCTGGATACCGTGGTGAGAAGGGATCTACACAAAGTAGGTGGTTTTCCCACGTCTTAAATTAGCTAGTAGCTTTACGCCGCACCTATACAGATAGGTGTTATGGCGACAATGAGATAGGAAAGGCTTAAGAGTTGATAGGAAGCGGCCGTGGCCTTAATTCCTTAAATTACCAGTGAGCTTTAAAATGTTAATAATACTCGTATAAATGTGGGAATTTTGTAATTTGATGAATTTTTAAGGGTTGATAGGACACTTAAGGAAGCCAGAAAAAATCATATTCTTACGTCTGAATTAATTTGGCGTATTTCATGACTTCGGCGATGGTGATAGCTTCTGCGGAGTAGATGGAAGTATCGGAAGTAAGAGGGAGCGGTGCAGATACCCCAGCCAATGGGAAGAAAATGGCGCATCCTACATTAAAAGCAGAAGAAGATTTGGAGCCGTCAGTATAAATTCAATCAATCAAACACCACTGATCTGCATCATGGGCAGTCGCCCAGGTGCCAGATTTTCTATCTGTTGTTTACCTAGTCTTTTCTTAATTGCAAAGAATTTGCAAACTGATTGAACATCTCCCTTGGTAAGTTATTCCCTTTCTATAAACGAATATTTGCCCCAATTTGTCCTCTTGAATTCCAACTTTATCTTCATATTGAAATCTTTCCTACTTGTAAAAACACCACTCAAAGTTATTCGTCTACTAATGTCGTTCCACGCAATCTCTCCATTGACAACTCGGAACATACCGTTTAGTCGAGCAGCCCGTCTCTTTTCTCCCAAGTCTTCCTAGCCCAAACTTTGCAACTTTTTTTAAACGCTACTCTTTTGTCGGAAATCACTCAGAACAAAACGACCTGCGTTTCTTTGGATGTTTTACAGTTCTATAATCAAGTAATCCTGGTGAGGCTCTCATACCCTGAAACCGTACGCTAATTGTGATCTTACCAGAGACTTATATACCATCTCCTTTACATCCTTACTACAACCCCTAAATACCCCCATAACCATGCGAAGGTACTTACAGTGAGCCTCATAAGGAAAGTTCAACTCACCAACGCAGTAATTAAAAGTGGGAGAACTTTTCCTATTAATGCAACTCACAACCTGACTTTTAACCCCGTTTATAATCATACCATTGCCTGCTGTCCATCTCGCAACATTGTCGAGGTATTTTAGCAGTCGCTTGCACACGTATAACTTATGCATTACTGTACACAGTATAACATCATCCACAAAAAGCTTTATCTCTCACTGCAGTTCTTTGCTCATATCATTTATATATACTGTATGTAAAGAAACATAAAATTCCAATAACAATGCCTTGAGGAACTCTCCTCTTAATGATTTCAGGATCAGATATTGTTTTACCTACTGTAATTCTCTTGTGATGCAGTGGACCAATTACTATGGATGAGTTCATTACAGATTTGTTGAACACGCTGTGGACTGGATGATCCGTACTCCATTTTATTTACGGATGTTTCTAAGGAAAGTTGTAATTGCAGAAGTATTATATCTGCAAACTGAGTACAACTGATCCTGAGAGGTATTACAATGCTGCTTGGAAATACAGTTCACTATATCACATGTCCAATATAGCCTCCGCTTCGGCTCCAACCTTTTTAAGGCGAGTGGGCATATTCCTGGTAATTTTTCAGCACATTTATCTCATCGTACAACTGCACAGTTCGGGAACTCATTTCCAAAACTGTTACGGCCATTAAAGGGAAGAGCTTTTCTTTCAAACAGTCCCACAGAAAAATATCACGAAGACATAAGGCAGACAATATATTCGACTTTTGGCACTATGGGTTACGAAGAGGTACGATCACGATTATGTAAATGAATGCTTGCAATATGCCATTGTGCAGTTAGATTAATGAGGTTCTGTGATGGAACGTTGTCGGGAATATGTCCACTCCTCTTGAAGATTTATAATTTTTTACAATTTGCTTTACGTCACACCGATATAGATAGAACTTACGGAGACTATGGGATAGGAAAAGGCTAGGACTGGGAAGGGAGCGGCCATGACCTTAATTAAGGTACATCCCCAGCATTTACCTCGTGTGAAAATGGGAAACCACTGAAAACCACCTTTAGGACTGCCGACAGTGCGGACAGTGAGAAAAGATGAAGTTGAGAAGCCTGGCACAAGTACATGGAATCGATGTCAAACTCAGCTAGGATCCCCGGAGTTGCTAAGCCATGCTCCAATGTTATGAGCCCTCGGAGATTCACCTTTTAGTCACCTCTTACTACTGGCTCGAGTTACCCAACCACAAGGGGAGAAACATTTGTCCGAATCGTAAAAATAATGAAATATTATTCTTGTCTAGGTTGTAACCTCAGTTCTAGATTTTCAAGAGCTGCACACTTAGCGACACTCGCGACAGTGCCACAAATCCTGCTTAGCTCAGCAACTGCGTTACACAATACTGAGTGTTATGCAAGCTGAGATCAGCAGTGCTACTTATACAATACACTATCCACCAAATGAGCGAGTAAGGCAACTATAATATCATGATGCCGTGACCATTATCATGGTGACATGATTTAATCAAACCTTGGTCCCTTGAAAATAACAAGACTTCCAAATACCCAATTTAAATACACATTCAGAAATCTTCTTCTTCTTCTTGATCACAATTTTATTCCGAATGTCGTGACCTCTTACGCGATTCTACCAACAATACTCGGCTATGTGTCGCGGTCTTCTGCTGTGTGCCTTGTTCTTTCAAGCAGCAAATTCATCAGACAAGTTGGAGGTCGGCGATTCGACCCCCCTTTTACAAACTTAGTGCATGATATGATTCTCTTGTTAGATTGTTCGAGGTTTCTTGATAAATTGTGTAACCCACTCTTATCGCCATATCCAAAACGTTGTCAAATTTTGACGCCCCACAGCAACCAAACAGTGCATTTCCTGACATGGAACATCTGATCAGTTTGCCGTCACACAAAGTTACAATCGATACTAAAACAAAACAGCGCCGCAATCGGCGCCATTTTGTTTTCCCTCGTTGCGCTGTGATAACGTCATAGCAGGTGTGAGTGTTACGTTACCTCGTGAATAATTGAATCGGCCTTTGCTAAAAGGCCCTTTTCCCACATTTTTGTAAAAATAAACTAAAATTATAACCAAGGATTCGACATCCTTACGTAGGCACACACACTATGTGCTAGATGGACTTTTTTCCAGCATACATGTACAGCCATAAGAGCGTATTGAAGTTTTCATTCTTTGCTAAAACGCCCTTACTCTAGGATAGAGTCAACCAGTGATGGCCCAAGTTTTACAAAAGAGTGGGCCTTTCTGTAGAATCTCGTGGCAGACAAGTTATTCGTACGTCAAAGGTCACATTTGCTCCTGTAAGCTATTCTGAATTTGTATATGAAACCACTAGTCCTCATGTTGTCAGCACATCAGAGTTCATAGATACGTTTGATTTAACTCTGCTTGAATATATGACACTTCCTCAACGCCCAGCATATAATGAAAAAATCTCAATTAACCCAGGAAAGCTCCAGGATATACGGAAAGTCTTACTTTATATCCCCAACGAACAATTGCTTTTTTATGACGAGATTGCAAATGCTCCAGTAGTAAAGAAAACAGAATAAATTGGGCATTTTAAGTCACATATACCGAAGTAATGCCAGTGTTATTATTTTGTGTGAATACGTTTCAAGGTTTGAATTTTTCAAGGTTTGTTTAACATATCTCACAATATCGTGTATTTCTCTTAAAGTCTAGTATTATCTATACTTTATTCTTACATACAGTTTTTCAGTATTTGCTCAAAATATTCCATAAATTATTGCAAGTCATGTTGTATTTTCATTACAATGTAGAACAATTTGTAGTTCATTGCTAAAAGGCCCTTGTTTTCCAAATTTCAATTAACAGATTACAATTACAGAAAGCAATGCTGATAACTAAGTGAACATATCGCTTCATTAAAGCAACTATGCATATGTATATCTAAACGAAAATTCACTGCTCACTGCCAATTAGACGTTGATAAAAATAGTTTTCTTTTTTTGTGTGTTTCAAAACTAACTTTCTGGGACAAAGGGCCGTTTAGCAATGATCGATTCAATTATGGCATTTGTCACTTAGCTCTAGCTTGTATTCAGCATGAAACAATAAGGTAGAGCCGAACTTTCATGATACATTCCTCATACATAGAAGAAAGTCATATCCTGACTGGCTGACTGACTGACTGACTGACTGACTGACTGACTGACTGACTGATACATCATCGCCGAGCCAAAACTACCAGACATAAAGAAATGACATTTTAGGGATACATTTATATTACACTATAGGTGCTCATTTATTTTTAGATATTCTGTCGTTAACGGGGTGAGAAAGGGGGAATTTTTAAAATGAGTAGATCAATATGACAAAAGCTTAACAGTTTAATGATGTGAAAATTGGTATTTGGAATCTCCTTTTAATGATAAAGAAACACGTATTCTTTGTTTTCAAAAATCCACTTAAAAGGGGTAAAAATGAGGATACTTATATGTCAAAACTGAAGATGTTACAGGTGTGAAAATTGTACTTGGAGTCTCCTTTAAAAATAAAGAAACACGTACTTTTTGCTTTCGGAAAATCCACTTAAGGGGGTGAAAAGAATTGAAAAAAGATGGTGCAGTTTGAAAATGAGTATATTTACAGTAAATTAACATATTACAGGCGTGAAAATTGGTATTCGGTAAAAATGCAGGAACATGGATTTTTTCGGAAAAGCTACTTGACGTGCGTGGGTGATAAGAAGTGAAAATGAGTTGAATTCCTTTTATGAGGATATCTAAAGATGTTACAGACGTGAACATTGGTATTAGAAATCAGCTTTAAAAATAAACACGTATTTTTTGTTTTCGGAAAATCCATTTGGGGGGGGGGGGGGATCTGCTAGAAGTGTTGAATTCTTTTTATGGGGATACTTATATATCAATAACTGAAGATGTTACAGACGTGGGAATAGATATTTGGAATCTCCTATAAAAATAAAGAAATAGGCCTATATACTTTTTTGTTTAGGACTCGCAAGAGGACTGTTTCTCGTTTAGAGTTCTACACTACGTCGCATGGTCATCTTAGCCCTAAAAGTGGGGAGGATGTTGAAGATTATGATATGTTACCAATTAGAGAATTTTAGTTTTGTATGTTGACAGTTAATGTTGATAGTAACTAAACAGTTGACTCTAGCTTATTGTAAACGTGGTTTACATAGAGTTTCTGTGGTAAATGATACTAATTTTTTGGTGGGTTTTATAATTTAGTAGTTTTTAGATAAAGTTGTAGTGCAGTACCGAGGAACAATTACTTTTATCAAATTTACGAAATCCACGCGAGAGAAGCCGCGGGTAACAGCTAGTATGTTATATGGACATGGCAGAACTCATTTTCTACAACTGTACATAGTTGGTATTAGGAATCAGCTTTAAAAATAAAGAAACACGTATTTTTTTGTTTTCAAAAAATCCACTAGGTGGGGGTGGGGGTGAGGGGAGGGTTGATAAAAGTTCATACATGCTCCTACAGTACTGCAGCTTCTTCCCCTATCTCGAGTGCTTAAACATCACATCTACACTGTCAGCATTTCAATGCTAACGGAGGGCATTTTGAACGTTCCATGTTAGAAAGAGTTTCATGTGGTGTGCTGGAATGTTCTGCTCATGTGTGAATTCTTTGATTGATACACTTCATCCTTATGTTTACCCCCGTGGTGAAATATTTAACTAAAACAGCTCAATACATCGATCATCTGTATGAACGAAAATTTTTTAACTTGAGTGGTAAATGGAGACGAAGAAGAGATTGTGTAATGATAAATGAAATATTACACTGTTCTACAAAGTCCTATTTCTGGGATGAAAATATGTATCTAAAGGAATTTACATTGTTAAATTCAAACATGAGATCAACACAACATCACATATACCTTTGATGGCAAGATGTAGTGTTTACAGTGCACTATGTCTTCTGGTATGGGCTAGAATAAATTTGATACTTTTATTGATCTGTCTCAGTCTTATCCTTGGCTTTAACAATACGAAAGTGACCGAGGTATGAGCGATGATAGTAATACCATCCCTTATACAGCCAGTCCCTGTTATGAATGGAGTGAAAACGTCGCTCATAGAGTCGGTAGGTGCATGCATTACACTGGACTTGGCAGACTGATATGTAATAGCAACATCTGGCCCGGTGAGGAAAGCAACGGGAAACTGCCTCACTAATTTCCCAAGTATGCCTCTTCAGTGACACCTATGCTACTATGACAGCTGTTGGCGGAGCTGTGGAGGATCAAACCACCGTTCAGACTGAATACCCAACATGCGCATAGGCCTACATTTATATCATACTAGCAAGATACCCGTGCTTCGCTACGGTATTATACTGAATTTTATAATTGAATGCTTATTGTTTTAGATATATAATCCGCAGAAATTCGCGATCTGTCTCGTTTTCTGCGAGAATCCACCAAAACTCCCGATCTGACTGGTTTTCTATTATTTTACGGCACGTTTCCTCCCATTTTTCAATCTTCCTTTCCAGCAATCGATTTCGTACTTCCCGGGCTAGGCTCAGGTATTCCTCCCGGTCAGTTGGGTCCGTAAATCTTTGCCATCTTTTCCTATAATATTTTTAATATGGATAAAATCCTTCAGGAGATCCGGCGTGCTGTCATATTGGGTGCCTTGGCGGCACCGAACCCGCGGCCGGACTGCATTCTTAGTCATTACCCGTTCAGGAGCCGTTTCCAGCGCGGTCCGCACATTTGACGACGGTCCGGAACATTATTATTATTATTATTATTATTATGTGTTGCTGGAATGGCTGATGACAGGGAAAACCGGAGTATCCGGAGAAAAACCTGTCCCGCCTCCGTTTTTTCCAGCACGAATATAACATGGAGTGACCGGGATTTGAACCACGGAACCCAGCTGTGAGAGGCCGGCGCGCTGCCACCTGAGCAACGGAGGATTCTTATAAGTACATTAATAACAGTAAAATCAATTGGTCTCACCTCGTTCTACACCCCACCGCCGTTAAGTTTATTTACCGCTACCCCTGCCTCCCCCCCAAAAAAAAAATTAAAAGAAGGCTTGTTTCTTTATGTTTAAAGGAGATTCCAAACACCGATGTTCACGTCTATTGTCCTCAGTTTTGAGATATAAGTATCCCCATAAAAATAATTTACTTTTTTCACTTCATTTCACACTACTCTCCCCCCCCCCCTAAGTGAATTTTCCCGCAAAAAATACTTGTTTCTTTAATAGTAAAAGATCTTCTAAATACCAATTATCACGACTCTAACTTCTTCAGTTTTTGATTTATGTGTCCCCATGAAAGGAATTCAACTCCTTTACACTCCGACCTTCCAAGATGGTTTCCCCACCAAAACGTGTTTTTCTTTGTTTTTCAAGGAGATCTAAATACGAATTTTCACGTCTGTAACAACTTTAGTTTTTATTAGATGTATGCATTCTCATACAATTAAGTCAATTAAATTTTTAATTCTTTCACCCCCCCCCCCCCCTTCATTGGATTTTCCGAGAATACGTCTTTCTTTACTTTTAAAGCAGATTGCAAATATCAAATTTCACGTCTGTAACATCTTCATTTTTGAGATATCAGTAGCCTAATTAAAAGAATTCATCACCATTTTCAGTCACTTTTACCCACCCCCACCACCCAAGTGGTATTTCCGAAAACTAAAAATACACGATTCGTTATGTTTAATAGAGATAAAAATACCATTTTTCACTTCTGTAACATGTTAAGTTTTTTTAGATATACTGTAAAAATTCTCATTTTAAAATTTCACCCCTTTTGAGTTCCCCTTAAGTGGAGTTTCAAAAAACAAATCACCTATGTTTCTTTACATTTACAGGAGATTCCAAACACCCACTTTTTACGTCTGTAACATTTTACGTTTCCAAGATATTCTGTAGATATAGCCTTTCAAAAAATTCACCCCAATTTGTCACTCCTGTTTGACCGCCATTAATTGGATTTTCCAAAAACTAAAAAATACGTGTTTCTTTATTTTTAAAGGAGGTCCCATATACAAATTTTCAGTTCTGTAATATCTTCAGGTTCTGAAATATAAGTATCCTCATTAAAGGCATTCAACCCATTTTTCACCCTTTTACACCCCTCCTATTGGGATTTACAGGAAACAAAAAATACGTGTTCCTTTATTTTTAGAGGAGATTCTAACTACCAATTTTTACATCTGTAAATTTTAAAGTTTTAAGATGTAGACACACTCATTTTAAAAATTCACACCCCCCTTTTCACCCCCCAATATTTGAATTTTTCAAAAACGAAAAAATACGTGTGTTTCTTTACTTTTAAAGTAGATCCCAAATACCAATTTTCAGGTCTGTAATATCTTCAGGTTCTGAAATATAAGTAGCCTCATTAAAGGCATTCAACCCATTATTCACCCTTTTACACCCTTCCGATTGGGATTTTCCGAAAACAAAAGAATACGTGTTTCTTTATTTTTAAAGGAGATTCTAAATACCAATTTTTATATCCATACACTTTAAAAGTTTTGAGATATAGATACACTCATTTTAAAAAGTCACCCACTCTTAACCCCCCCAGTAATTGGATTTTCCAAAAACAAAAAAATACGTGTTTCTTTATTTTTAAAAGAGATCCCAAACACCAAATTTCAGGTCTGTAATATCTTCAGGTTCTGAGATATAAGTAGCCTCATTAAAGGCATTCAACCCCTTTTTCACCCCTTTTCACGATTCCTATTGCGATTTTCCGAAAACAAAAAAATGCTTGTTTATTTTTAATGAAGATTCTAAATACCAATTTTTACATCTGCAAACTTTAAAAGTTTGGAGATATAGATTCACTCATTTTTAAAATTCACCCCCTTTTCACACTCCCATTAATTGGATTTTCCAAAAAACAAAAAAATACGTGTTTCTTTATTTTTAAAAGAGATCAAAAGTACCAATTTTCAGGTCTGTAATATCTTCAGTTTCTGAGATATAAGCTCCGGTATCCTGATTAGGCATTCAACCCCTTTTTTACCCTTTTTCACCCCTCCTATTGGGATTGTCTGAAAATAAAAAAATACGTGTTTCCTTATTTTTAATGAAGAGTCTAAATACCAATTTTTACATCTGCAAACTTTAAAAATTTGGAGATATAGATTCACTCATTTTTAAAATTCACCCCCTTTTCACCCTCCCATTAATTGGATTTTTCAAAAACAAAAAAATACGTGTTTCTTTATTTTTAAAAGAGATCAAAAGTACCAATTTTCAGGTCTGTAATATCTTCAGTTTCTGAGATATAAGCTCCGGTATCCTGATTAGGCATTCAACCCCTTTTTCACCCTTTTCACCCCTCCTATTGGGATTGTCTGAAAATAAAAAAATACGTGTTTCCTTATTTTTAAAGAAGATTCTAAATACCAATTTTCACATCTGTAAACTTTTAAAGGTTTTGAGATATAAACACACTCATTTTAAAATTTCACCCCCCTTTTCACCCCCTTAGCGACGGAATATCCAAAAATCCTCTCTTAGCGAGCACCTACATCTTAATATGAATACATCCCCAAAATTTCATTTCTTTATGTCCAGTAGTTTTGGCTCGGCGATGATGAATCAGTCAGTCAGTCAGTCAGTCAGTCAGTCAGTCAGGACAAGCTACTTTATATATATAGATGTGATGTCATTGTTTGCGGCAAATATTTATTTATTTATTTATTTATTTATTTATTTATTTATTTATTTATTTATTTATTTATTTATTTAATAAATGTGCCACCAACAGAGACACGCTCCAATTATAGGTGGCTTTTACAAAATTATCTGAACAAATAACATAGAAATACCAAAAAGAAGAAAATGTGAAAACGCTATGTAAATAAGATGATAATGCTCTGTATGAAATGGATGAAACAATATATCATATACAGAAGCCTGCTAATAAATCAAACAAAAAAATTGTAACAAAATCATGTAAATATTATACATATAAACAAATCACTTCGACGAGAAAAATTCTTTTAATATATTTACATATGTGTCATATTCATAAGCAAAGTCAAGATCTATATGATACTTATTAATTAAGTTATTGTATGTTTCACACATATTGATAAAAGGAGAGTTCTTAAAAAATACAGTTTTGGAGACTGGAGTAATAAACAATTGCCGAAATCTTAAATTTCCTTTTCTAACATTAAAGCATAACTCGTGAAGCGAACTATTATCGTCAATTAATGCATTAACCATCTTATAGAGATAAATTTGTTGATCTATTATATGCCTACTGGCTAGCGATACATATTTAAATTCATTTAACAAAAATCCATATGAAACATTTTTTAAATGGGAATATCTTATATTTTTTATAATAAATGTATCTTAAAAAGCGTTTCTGCACCCTTTCAATTTGATGCTGATAAGATTTATAACATGAAGACCAAATTATACACGAATACTCAAGTTTTGATCGGACAATACTATTGAATAATAAGGTGAGTGCATACGTGTTAGAAAAATCTCTTGAATTTCTAATTATAAAACCCAATTTCTTATAGGAATCATTAACCATTGTATTAATATGCTCCTTGAAAGATAAATTTCTTGTAACAATTACCCCGCAGTCATTAACAGAGTGAACAACTTTGAGTTCTTCATTATTAATTTTATATTTATAAATCAATGTATTTTTCTTATTTGAAACCTGAAGGAAACAGCATTTATTTATATTTAGTTGCAAACAGTTTTCAATACTCCATGCGTATAAGTAATCCAAATCATATTGTAATTTCAACATATCATTAACATTTTTATCTCTTTATAAAGTTTGACATCATCAGCATATAATAAACACTGAGAAAGCCTAATTCTAGTGGGCAAATCATTAATATATAAAATAATGAATAAAGGGCCGAGGTTAGGCCCTTGTGGTACACCAGAAGTAACATTGTATGCGAAAGACTCATGTTGATGATAGTAAACATATTGTTTCCGTGCACTAAGATAAGATGCAAGCAGTTTTAACCAAGGAGGGGTCAGACCAAAGCATGACAATTTTTTCATTAAAATGCCGTGATCTAATTTGTCGAAGGCTTTGGAAAATCTGTGTATATTACGTCGACCTGTCCTTGATTATTCAAAACGGCATACGCATATTGTATAAATTTTAATATATTAGTCGTAGTTGATCTACCTGGCATAAAACCATGCTGATTGATATGTATACCGACCCTCACATGATTAAATATACGCGTGTACATTGTTTGCTCAAATACTTTAGCCGGTGCACACACAATACAAACAGGGCGATAGTTTTCAATATTTTTACTGTCCCCATATTTAAAAACTGGACACACTTTCGCTATCTTCCATACTTTTGGAAAGGTTTGCGTTTTTACCGCAAGGGAAAATCCAACACATTAGAACATGCTTTCAGTACGTACGGCGGTATTCCATCAACACCACATGACCTTTTAGGTTTTAATTTTTTAATAGCTAACATATATTCCTTTTCATCCACTAATTCTAAAGATAATGGATAATTAACATATACATCAGATGAATCAGGAATATCATAGGTTGGTGGAGGTTTCGAATATACCGATCCAAAAAAGGTTGCAAAGCCATCAGCTATACTTTTATTATTATTAAGTAAGATATTGTTAAATTTCATACCCTGTTGCAGACCCTCCTTGGTATTTCTTTTGCATTTCATAAAGCTCCAGAACTGATTAACATCACTTTTGATATTCTCTTCAAGTCTAGAAATATAATTCTTATACGCTTTACTGATCATATTTTTCGTTTCTCTCCTTAACTGATTAAATATTACCCTACTATACTCTGTCCGTCTCCATGGCTACATGGTTAGCGTGCTGGCCTTTGGTCACAGGGGTCCCGGATTCGATTCCCGGCAGGGTCGGGAATTTTAACCTTAATTGGTTAATTTCGCTGGCACGGGGGCTGGGTGTATGTGTCGTCTTCATCATCATTTCATCCTCATCTCGACGCGCAGGTCACCTACGGGTGTCAAATCAAAAGACCTGCATCTGGCGAGCCGAACATGTCCTCGGACACTCCCGGCACTAAAAGCCATACGCCATTTCATTTCATTTACTATACTCTGAATGTTTCCTTCGCTTTCTGTGGATTTCCTTCAGTTTCAAGTTATTTATTATGTCTTTAGTAAACCATGGAGGATACTTTTTCTTTGTGTGAAAATTCTTCATTGGTACCGTTTCACAAAATACAGAGTGTACCTGAGCATAAAAATACTTAACAGCCTGGTCAGCGTCTGTAAATTCTACAATCCTAGACCAATCCATTCTCTCGAACATTTTATACATTTGAAAGAAATTAGCCCTTCTAAAATCAAATAACTGCTTAGGTTGTTCAGGTTGTTGTGAAACATGGCTGCGCTCTCTGTTTAATAGTAGCGTGACTGCACTTGCAGGATGATAACTATCCTCCTTAAGTAAGGGGCACTCATCTCTTTATACTGTTAATGTGTTAACATTCGTAATAATAAGATCAAGTGTATTTCCATTTGCATTAAGAATATTATTGACCAAGTGCAACTGATAGAGTGACATAAACTCAGCTAAGGATCTATATGCAGGTCCAAAATTTACAAGATTACTTTGCTCACCAGTAATTAATGGCAAATTAAAGTCACCAGCTATAATACCTAAATTGGAAAGGTCCTTATTAACTTCAAACAATCTATAGAAGTCCAAATATGCTTCCAATTTGGTTGCAGGTGGAAAATACACTGACATTAATACATAACTGTGACCATTAACTATAATTTTTACACAAACTGCTTCAGTATCACCAAAATCTAACGTTATTTGTCTTGATACTATAGAACCTTTAACAGCTATTAATGCGCCTCCTCCTTTCCTTGTACCTCCACGATCTTTTCTATACACATTTAAATCCCTACTAAACAGTTCGCTGTTAGCAACATGAGATTGTAACCATGTTTCCGTAATCAACAGAATATCGTATTCTGAGCCACTATTATTAACATAAAACTCCGAAATTTTAGTTTTTAACCCTCTTACATTCTGGTAGTAGCCTAAATATTAATTGCATTAAAAATCATTTTTCTCAAAACACAAAATTTACACAGTCTCATTTAATCCATTCACATCGTCCAGGGTTTTTAGAGTAAACACCTGCCGATCACCCTCTCTTTTTCGGAGTTTAATGTTACCTCCATGATCTACCCATAGAAAAGCATAATTTCTCTCCTACTTAATTTTTCGAGCTTGGCCAAGGACCTTAGGGACGTCAAACTGTGGTTTATAATACACCGTCTCATACTCAGAAAATCCGAGATGAGACGCATTTAAATCCCTTATAACCTTGCGTTTTTGAATGAGTTCATTCTTGACACTACGGTGTACAAACTTCACTACAATGGCACCTGAAGCTTGATGCAATTGCCTCTTCAAACTATGATATGCATCAATCGATTCATTCTTGATCTCCATATTTAATACTCGACCTACATGCTTAACAATTTCATAAACATCCTCATTATCTCGTTCAGGTATGCCTAAAATTTCAACCGTGTTACGACGACCATACTGATCAAGTTCATCTAACTGTATTTGTGTGTCTTTTAGTTGCTTCTTAAGATTTAAATGTTCTTCTCTCAATTTTTCCATTTTCTCCATGCACTGATTTATTACTTCCGACTGCTTTTTAATGAATGTTGCATTCTCATCCAATTTTACGTGAGCTAACTCCAAACTTTTGCCTAACTCTCGCTCAGCCTCTATACTTGATTTCTTAACCTCTGAAATTTCTTTCTTCAACTCAAGTAAGAGCTGATAGATGTCGCCAATAGATGGTGCTGTTGCTAGTTCCAAGCCGTGTACACTATTTCGTCTTTCCTTTTCACAACGAGCACACCTTCAAACTTGATTTTCAGATTTTAAAAAATTTAGTTCAACGTCTCCTATATTAATACATTTGCAATGGAACCAACCTTGACAGTTACTGCACTGAATCTTAGAATTTATATCTTGCCTAGAAACAGCCTTCTGACATGCTACACAAGAGCTCATAGTGGCGAACAATGGTATCACGATCGATATAAGAATCGATTGTGTAAGTTGACGGTAACTGCTCTTCACTACTCTTTGGAAATATGTTCAAGTTGGTAGCACTTCACCTCAATGTTTACATTAACAGATTCTTCCTCAAATAACTTAAACTTGGCTCGTAATACATCACTAATTAAGATCTAATAAAAATGTAATACGTACATCAACTCTTCAAACCTTAGTAATCCAGAGGCACACGGTTTCACTTCGTTATTCAAACTACGTACAACCAAAATCACAAGATATTGAGGAGCACTACCGTCACACACCCACTACTCAGCCATGTTGATAAATAGATACTTTTATTAAAAATACATTAAATAGTTGGCAACATTCATTATTTCTGATTCTTTTTCAGACATTGATGTTATTGTTCAGATAGTCTGGAATGTTAACGTCAAAATCACAGTGAGAATGCAACAATTTCTACCAATTTAAAATTTATTTTATTTATTTGGCTAGTTCATATACACCAAATTAGTATTTCTGTGAATATTCTCTTTTGTATTTCTATTAGATACGTCTGACAAAGAAAAGCGAGCCATGGTATTTTTCAGGAAAGTAATACAAAACTTCCTTGGAAGTAGAAGAGAACCTAAATATAAAGAGTTTGTGAAAGAAGTGATCGAAAGCTTATAAGATTTAGGATTCAATATGCCCTTGAAAATACGTTTAATGGACTCGCATCTAGCCTTCTTTCTAGAGAGTTGTAATGATATATCAGATGAGCATGGAGAAAGATTTCATAAAGGCATAGCTACCATGGAGAAACGGTATGAAGGTAAATTGGTGCCCACAATGTTAGCCGAATATTGCTACAGTATAAATCGGGACAAAAAGGATGCTGAATACAAAAGGAAGAAATAGGGCATAAAACTTTGTGATTGCAAATTTCTGTCCATACTTTCAATTTGTTATAAACATGTATAAATATTCCTGTGAATAACTGTTAAAGAGTGAGAAGGGGTGAGCACTTCAACTATCGCCTTCTGTTACTCTCCTAATGTTTATATTCCCCTTAATTGAATTTTTGTCAGTATGTCTATGACAAAAATTAAAGCTAGGATATAAAGATATGAAAATATGAAAATAAATTTAAAATCGTATTACTTTTAAACTATCCCTGAAGTATGAAAACTAAAGCCAGGCTTGCATTCAGAATTAAAATATCTATAATAATCATACACTGTTCCTCCAGAAATAGAAATTTTTTAGAACAGTGATTAAACGCTTTGTAGAAGTTCGAAACCGCAGATGACATCAGATATTTTCTAAGAATGACGGCCTACGTCGAGGAAGTTGAATAAGGGAACATTCTTGAATTTTAACCCGAAGAATCCTGGCACTGGGGCAGATATAATGACAGCCATAACAGTGATCAATGTGTGTAAATACTGTTAAAATTCTTTAAAAAATTGTATTATTTATTTAAATCAGCACCTGTTAAACACGACGCAAATGTGACTGTGGCATGTAGAAAATGCGGAGAGACGGGCAGCGGATATCGTCTGAAGAATTGTAGCACTAGACTGAACCTACTGCAGTACTACGCATACAATAATCTACAGTGGTATGAACAAACCAGTAAGTTAGTTCCTAGAGGGAATGCCATTATTGTCGTAGTTATTATTAATTTATTCTGTAAACTCTGGACACTGTGTTTATACCTAACGAAAAAATAAATTGTGTCCACATTTCGCACATCTGGAACCAACGATCAGCAGAGAAATATATTTCTAGAAGTTGGAAACTGTATGAATGTGTTCCTTGAAATACGCTTAATCTCTATTGTTTCCCAAATCAAGAAAATATTTATCTACTACACCGAGGAAAATTAATTTTGAGGAAAGTCCAAAGATGGTTCCGGTTGCTAGTGACGTAAGGCAGTTTATATCCGCAAGTTCACCATGTGACTGTTGATAGCAGATAAATAGGGGGAGCACCAGAAAGTAGTGTGGCAAGTTGATAAGTGTTATCACCTTTAATGAACTGCGGCCAGCTTGAGACTCGTTAAGAATGATTTACCTGAATACGCCCAGTTCTTGACACTCAAACAAGGTTTAGACTTCTTGACAAAGTCAGGTATCGAACGGAGGCCAACGATGTGGGTAACTACTAAAGCGAAGCCGTAGACGAGTGAAGAAAACATGATCAGACAACACAAACTAATTCATCAATTCTCTTGATTAGGCAGATTTATTTGTTTCATTCTTTCTATACTTATTCAGTTGCACGCCAGTTCCAACGCAACGCTGCTCTTAAGTCACCTGCAGATTTAAAAACACCGCCTCGCGGAGTCCAATTTAATTCACCCGCGAACCGATCTGACTGGTTAACTTCAGCAACTGATAACATGACAACAGCGCGAGATATAGAATTATCTTTTCTCTAATTATTTATCAGTATGACCAACCCTTTAACGCTCATAGGCCCGGTTCACGTTGTTTACGACCACCATGCATACAGTACATCAAACAAATACCACTGATCTACATTTAGGATTATCTCACAGGTGGATAATTCCCTATTAATCGATTACGTAGTTTTTGTTAAAAAAATCCTGTTTATATATATATACTGTATGTAGGCTTATGTACATAATTATATCTACTAGGGTTATCACATTTTTGTGCCCCTATGTTCCTGTACCATGGATCGATGAACTTTTACTCAAAAGTAAGGGAAAAGGCATTATTTCTAATTATTTTTTTAAAAAGGTCACCCCCCCAAACTTGGTTTTACCATCTACAGATACACGTATAAAGTAACAAATTAAAAAATAACATATTAGCAGTGATATATTTAAATTATAATGGTATTATTTTATAAATGAAATCGGATAAGAAGGTGGAAGGAATCGGCTGTGGCCTATGAACAGGAAATGTCCTGGCATTTGCCCGGAGTGAAAATGGGAAACCACCGAAAACCATCCTCAGGACAGCCGATGGTGGGATCGGTTTTGGAATCGTGCAATATAAAACATTTTGTTTCGTTCTAGATTTTTATTAAAATCTCTTGTACATTTGCAGACAATACGTAACACTATATCGATTATAATATAACGAGTAACTATGAAAATAAGAAACCAGGGATATAAATATGGTCAGGTAAATTAAAAACTTTCATATGATGATAAAACGGCCTTTATTGTGAGCTAATCCCACTGATTAGCGTCGAATTCCAGGCCTTGTGCTTCTCAATATGCTGCCCTATAATTGGTCATGTTCCAGGCGGGGTCTGAGTCCTGAATTGGTTTCCACTAATATTTATCCGCTCTACCTTGCAGCCCTTGCATGCCACCTGGTAATTAATTTTCTGCAGCTAATTAAGCCAGGTGTAGCTCTCTGGTTTTGAACTCTAATCATGATCACTCTGTTAAATGTGGTCCGGCTCCGTGGCTAAATGGTTAGCGTGCTGGCGTTTGGTCACAGGGCTCCGGGTTCGATTCCCGGCAAGGTCGGGAATTTTAACCATCATTGCTTAATTTCACTACCACGGGGGCTGGGTGTTTGTGTCGTCTTCATCATCATTTCATCCTCGTCACGACGCGCAGGTCGCCTACGGGCATCAAATCAAAAGACCTGCACCTGGCGAGCTGAACTTGTCCTTGGACATTCCCGGCAGTAAAAGCTAAACGCATTTCATTCATTCATGTGAAATGTGCCTCTCATAGATAAGGGTGGTGAATTTTCGCAATTACGATTATACGCGAACTGCTTATGCATTTTCATTTTTCACGATCTGTAAACCACTTTCTAAGGTATTCAAGCTCTTTAGAACTTTTCCGTCGTGAAATTACCAACGTTTCTCCCTAATGTGGCAGTGGTGTCGTGAATGGGATTGCCACAGATTTCCAAGATGCTAATGCGCTGTTGAGACACCACTGCAAGCCTCCTTTGTAGAACAATGTAGTGACGGTGCTCTAGGGGAGGTGTGTACTTCCACCTGTATGAATTCTTGCCTTTGGCAATCCAACTAACGAGCTCACTGCCACACTGGGGCGTAACAATGATAATTTCGCGAATGAAAAGGCTTAAAAGAGCTTCAGTACTTTAATATTCACAATCAAAGAAACTGGAATATCGTTTCCTTCGGGTAACTTCAAGTTTTTGAATAAAAGCCAAATGCTGTATGCCACGCGTCTCAGGAACTGATTGACCACTCGATGGCTTCGAGCATTATCTTCTACTAGTGTACGGTCCTCACCCTCAGAGAAAGCAAATCCTGTAACTATAGCTTGGAGGATGTTGCCTCTGCATACCCGGAACATTCATATTAACCTGGATGGGAATTAACAGGCGACCAAACATGATTCCATCCCAAAATATGAATGACGGAACCCCATTGCTGCTGATGGCACTCTAGGATCAAGGGCTTGTTCCAACTCTTGCCGGATCGACTCCTGATTCTGACGATCCTGATAATAATAATAATAATAATAATAATAATAATAATAATAATAATAATAATAATAATAATAATGTCCGGCTCCATGGCTAAATGGTTATCGTGCTGGCCTTTGGCTCAAGGGATCTTGGGTTCGATTCCCAGCCAGGCCGGGGATTTTAACCTTCATTAGTTAATTCCGATGGCTCAGGGACTGGGTGTGTGTGCAGAATTCATCATTAGAATTTATCATAGGTAGGGCCTCATTCTCACAGACACGCAGGTTTCCTGTACGGATCAACTCGAATGACCTGCGCCACGCCTCTTCGGAGGCCACACGTCATTATAAAATAATAAATAATGAATTTAAAGCACCAGGTAGATAGACAGTGAAGAGTGTTGCCTAATGCAGTGGTATACCGGGTAAGT